>NC_048899.1:39401907-39634140 GCF_011077185.1 Oxyura jamaicensis | reverse complement strand
CCCCCCCCCCCCCCCAAAAAAAAAAAAAGAAAAAAAGAAAAAAAGAAAAAAATCAGACCTTGTGTCTGAGTGTTGTCCAAACGCTCCTGGAACTCTGGCAGGCTCAGTGCTGTGACCACTGCCTGGGGGAGCCCGTCCCAGTGCCCGACCACCTCTAGGTACAGAACCTTTCCTGACCCCCAGCCTGACCCTCCCCTGTCCCAGCTCCATGCCGTTCCCTCGGGTCCTGTCGCTGTCCCCGGAGAGCAGAGCTCAGCGCCTGCCCCTCCGCTCCCCTCGTGAGGGAGCTGCAGGCCACCCTGAGGCCTCCCTGCAGTCTCCTTTTCTCCAGGCTGAACGATCCAAGTGACTTTAGCCGCTCCTCATATGTCTTTCCCACTAGAACCTTTACCATCTTTGTTGCCTTCCTTTGGACACTCTGTAACAGCTGTATAATTTTGTTATACTGTTACACACCAAATTTCACATAGTACTGTAGATGAGGCTGCACCAGCCCAGAGTAGAACCAGACCATCACTTCCCTTGACCAGTTAACAATGCTGTTCTTGATGCACCCCAGGATATGTTTGGCTGTCCTGGATGCCAGGACATGCTGCTGGCTCATGTTCAGCTTGCTGTTGATCAAAATCCCCAGATCCCTTTTGTCAGGGCTGCTCTTCAGCATCTTGTCCCCCAGTCTGTACATATAACCAGCGTTGCCCCTTTTCAGGTGCAGAATTTGGCATGTGCTCTTGTTAAACTTCATATTGTTGGTGATTGCCCAGCTCTCTAATTTGTCCAGATCTCTCTTCAAGGCCTCACCACCCTTGATGGAGTCAACAGCTCCACTCAGTTTGGTATTGTCCACAAACTTGTTTGCGGGTATTTAAGGAAAGGTTGGACGTGGTGCTTAGGGACATGGTTTAGTGGGGGATATTGCTCGTAAGGGGATGGTTGGACCATATGATGTTTGAGGTCTTTTCCAACTTTAATGATTCTGCGATTCTCTGTGAACTTGCTCAAAAAACACTGAAGTCCCTCATCCAAATTGTTTATGAAAACATTGAAGTCGATGGTCCTAAAGTGGAGCCCTGGGGAACCCCACTAGTGACATGTTGCCAGCCCGATGTAACCCCATTTACAAGAACCCTGTGGGCCCAACCCATCAGCTGTTTGTTCACCCATGTTACTATGCTCTTATCCAACTGTCTTCTGGTCATTTTGTCCAGAAGGCTGCTGTGCAAGACAGCATTGAAAGCTTTATTGAAATCCAGAAAGATTACATCGACTGGCTTCCTTTGGTTACCTAGCTGGGTGATCTTGTCGTAGAAGGAAATTAAGTTTGTTAGACATGACCTTCCCCTAGTGAACTCATGTTGGCTCTGACTGTAGACTGTGTTGTTCTTAAGGTGTTCTTCAATAACTCCCAGAGTAATCTTCTCCGTAATTTTACCAGGCACTGAAGTGAGGCTGACAGACCTGTAATTGCCAGGATCTTATTTTTTGCCCTTCTTGAGAACTGGGACCACACTTAACAGCTTTCAGTCAACTAGGACCTCTCCAGATTCCCAAGACCATTGAAAAATACTTGAGAGAGGCCCCACGAAGACATCGGGCAGGTTATTGAGTACTTTGGGATGAATGCCATCAGGCCCCATGGACTTGTATACATCGAGGTGGAGCAGCAAATCCTGCACAAGTTTGGGGTTAACTGGGAGTTCATTGTCCCTACAGTCGTGGTCCTTCAACTCATGGGCTGGGGTGGGGTCCCTGAGCCTGTCACTGGCGTCGAAGAGATGAAAAATGCATTAAACATCTGTGCTTTGTCTATAACCCTGTTTTTGGGGTGAGTGTCCTCATCAAGTATCAGACCAATGTTTGCCATGGTCTTCCTTTTCCCATTAACGTACTTAAAAAAGCCTTTTTTACTGTCCACCACACTGCTGGCCAGCTTCAACTCAAATTGAGCTTTAGCCACCTCTCTACAAAGGCGAGCAGTATCCCTGTAGTCCACCCATGTCACCCGACCTTGCTTCCGGTGACCATACACTTTCTGTCTAAGCTCTTGAAGAAGATCCCTGCTCAGCCAAGCCATCCTTCTGCCCCTCCTGATTGACTTCTGACATTTTGGAATTGCCTGTTCTTGTGCTCTTAAGAGGTGGTGCTTAAAAACTGACCGGCATTGGTGGACCCCACTGTATTTAAAAGCAGTTTCCCAGGGGACCTTACCGACTAGTTCCCTGAGCAGTCCGAAGTCTGCTCTCCTCTAATTCAGGGTTGAAGTTTTGGTGGCAGTTTTCTTCCTGTCACCAAAGATTTTGAATTCAACTACCTCATGGTCGCTATGGCCAAGGCAGCCACTTGTCACCACTTCACCTACCACACCCTCCAAGTTTACAAGCAACAGGTCCAGAGGCGCACCTTCTAGTTGGCTCTCTTAGTACTTGTACCAAGAAGTTATCATCAGGGTGCTTCAGGAATTTCCTGGATTTTCTTGTCTCAGCTATGTGATGTTCCCAGTTGACATCTGGCAGGTTGAAGTTGGGATGCCACCCACTTGATCAGGTTGCTCAATTTTGTAAGAAAATTTTGGGTTTAGTATTATGTCACTAAATGCTTTATAGAGGTTGATTTAAATTCCGATTTATTGACAAAGTTTTACTCTGAAAAAAGTAACAGTCGCATGCAGATCAAGAGGAAATTAAGACCTTTCAGAATGTGTTTTCAAACCACATACTTAAAATCCATGAGATCCATATTGATTTCTTTTACTGGGTTGCCTATCTTTACAGTAAGTGATGTCAGAATTTTTGATGGCTTGTTTAAAATGCATGATTTTTCTTCTAAGGAGGTAATTTGAAACAATTATAGTTATACTCTGGGCTGAGTTTTTCTGTTGACAAAAGGAAGTTTTACCATGGTGAAGAAGCACTGTGCTTATGGAGAGGTCAGAATGAACTCGAAGAGTCCCAGGGTACAAAGTGGCTGCCTGAAATTCATCACAGATTAATATGAGGTGGTACACTTGGAGCAGAGAGAAGAGGGGCATCACTAACTAAACACACACAGTGATGCATTCTAAAATAATTACCTGAAATCACATAGCAATATTGGAGTCAGTGCATTGTTTGGTTAAAAGTACTGGCTGAGCAGTAGTCAAAATGCAAATTTGACACATTGCTGGGAAAAGAATAAAGAACAGAATGGAAAACATGTGAGCTACTGCATTACTTCAGGTCTCCCTGTGTGAAGTAGGAGAAGAAAAGGCAAATAATACTGAAAGGAATCATCAGTTATGGAATGTTTTCCATACAAGATGAGAGTAAACAGTTGTCTTCATCTTGGGCTATGTGACCAATTGCTATAAACTCATACTTGGCAGAGAGAAAGTAAATAAAAAAAATTCTGGACATATCAAATATGACTGAAATAAATTATTAGAACTCAAATCACCCAGTGAAACAAAACCCAATAGTTTGTTAACATAAAACAAGAGCTACTGCTTTCCATGTGATGACTGGTTAAATTGCAGAATCATCCTTGGATGCTGTAGTGATGAAAATTTCAATGTACTTAGAATCATCAAGTAAGTTAATATAAGGTGTCTGTCAGTGGCTGCTGAACAGTGATTCAAATATAATGTTACATTGGTGAAAATGTTGCACTTGAGATTTCCGAGTGGAGGATCTGTACCTTCATTCAGAATTACCATTGCTGTTTATATTGTTCTAATAAATGTTAATGTGGTCTTTGGTAACTTGTGTAGATGCCAAAATATAAAAGTACTTATATGATTCTAATGACTACAGAGATTTTATTTTTTATTATTTTTATTATTTTTATTTTTTTATTTATATTTTATATATATATATTATTTTTTTTTTTTGTAAGGGATTGAACTGTAAACATCTTTGGCTTGTGACTGTTTACCAGGTTTTTTCAGTTATCTCTAATTGTCCTGTCCTTCAGTTTTGGTTCCTTAGTGTACTCTTTTTTTTTTTTGCACTGAGTTTGTTAGCATGCATTCTTTCATTAAAATGGTACAGAATAATTTTATGTAATGTGACTTCAAACCTTACGTATTTTCCCATATTCCTTTTCTTCTCTATACCCATGTGTGTATGTGTCTTAGGTATATCACATGTGAGGTCATGAAGAGGTCTGCAACACTTGTGAGCTTAGTCCCCACCCAGGACATTCCAGTATTTGTTTACCTTCTACAGAATTGGACTAGATGATCTTTGAAGGTCCCTTCCAACTGAACTTATTCTGTGCTAATAGCTCCACAGAATGTGAGAATGGCTGAGGTTGGAAGGGACCTCTGAAGATCATTGGGTCCAACCCCCCTGCCAAGCAGGATCACCTGGAACACCTTGTGCAGGATGGCATCCAGGCGGGTTCTGAATATCTCCAGACAAGGAGACACCACAACCTCTCTGGGCAACCTGTGCCAGCTCCCAGTCACCCTTCTAGTAAAGAGGTGCCCTCTCATATTGAGGTGGAACTTCCCATTCTTCAGTTTGTGCCTGTTGCCTTTCATCCTCTTGCTGGGCACAACTGAAAAGAAACTGGCTCCATCCTCTTGACACCCTCCCCTCTGATGTTTATACCGATGGATGAGGTCTCCCCTCAGTCTCCTCTTTTCCAGGCTAAACAGGCCCAGCTCTCTCAGCCTGTCCTTGTGTGACAGGTGCTCTAGTCCCCATATCATCTTAGCAGCCTTCCTCTGAACTCGCTCCAGTAGTTGTATGTCCCTCTGGTACTGGGGTGCCCAGAACTGGGCATAATACTCCACGTGTGGCCTCAGCAGGGCTGAGCAGCTGGGTAGGATCACCTCCCTTGACCCGCTGGCAACACTCTTAAATGCAGCCCAGAATCCCCTCAGCCTTCTTGGCCACAGGGGCACATTGCTGCCTCCTGGTCAGCCTGCTGTTCACCAGGCCTGCCAGGTTCTTCTTTGCGGAGCTGCACTCCAGCAGGTCAGCCCCCAGCCTGGACTGGTGCTTGGGGTTATTCTTCCTAGGTGCAGGAACCTGCACTTGCCTCTGTTGAACTTTGTTGAACTTGAGGATCAAAGGAGAAAGGTGCTCAGAAAAAATCAGCCCATGAAAAGGCAGAGATAAAAAAACAAACAGATGAAAGGAATTGCTTTTGTTTTGCAATATTGTACTGGCAGAGAGATGATTGCAGTTTTGTTCAATCAGAGGCATCATTTCTTTTTTGTCCTGAGCCAGTGGCCAAGTTTAGCAGTGTCTGGGTAGTGCTCACTGAGAGTATTGTAGATGTAATCTCTGCTGCCTTTGGCAACTCAAGACTAAGCTGCTGAGGAGGAGAAAAAAGGAGAGAAAAAAAAATCAATTTCTGTTCCTAAAATAGGAGGATGGGACAAGTCCATCTATTACGGTGCCAGATTTGCATGAGCAAATGAATGAGGACTATGCATATGGCAAAGTATGTGTGTTCTTATATGGGGTGTGTGTGTGAAGGATTTTTGCTGGGTAATGAATTTTCATGCTGTGCAGATTCTTGTACTCTTAAGAGTTTGATGCTCCAGATCATACTTCTGTAGTTATTTTGGAGTTTATATTTATTAGCATTTTGGAGTACAGAGGTCTTTTTTTTTTTTTTTTTTTTTTTTTTTTGGGGAGTAGCACTTCTACCTAAGCTGTTGTTTACCCTCTGTTTGTTTTTCCTGCTGCCATGTGAGTTGCCATGGGAGCAAAAGCAGAACTTGGAACCAGCAGCCAGCAACTGAAGTTGGAAGGATCCTGGCTTAGTTTCTCCTTCTCTTTCCATGGGAGCAGATGTTTTAGAAGGGAGGATAACGTAAATACTTAAATTACTCTGGCAATTCTCACTTATCTTTTTGTGAATCATCTGACGTGGAAAAAGAGCACTTAAGAATGACGTTTTCATTCTGAACGCCAGGGCAAGGCCGTGAGTAGCCAGTTTAATGTGTCAGTAGAAAATGTTGAAAAGCTGCTTCATTTTAGCTTTTGGGAAATTATTTTAGGATTTGATACATGAATATGTTCTCTTAAAAAAGATTGTATGCCTTTCCATTAAGTCCTAAGCCCAAATGTCTCCAAAAATATCTTTCGGTCATAGGTTTAGTTAACTTTTGGTAGATGTAAGTAATACTCATACAGAACTACAGAGGTGTCTTACAAGCAAAATAACACATGCTTTAGCCAAATACAAGATTGTAAAAAACAGTGACATGCAATCAGAAAAATTTCTGTTGAAGCTTTGTGTAAACAAATGTTTGGACCGTGGACTGTATTCTTCTAGGCCTCAACTGTTAAATCAATCCCAGAGTAGTTTTACAAATTCCTAGAGCACTGACTATGTTCTGCAATTCTATAACTGCTTTAAAAAATTACAGGGGTTTAAGAGAATGTTTGACACCATAGACTATTTGCTGTGATGACTTTGGGTAGTTACTGTTGTATTTGAATGTTTGACAACTGGAGCTGATTCTTTCTCAGTTTTAGAAATTATATTAAAACTTTGGATAGTGTGTAGAAGGTGTTTTGTGTGTATTAGCATATTTTGGGACCACAATTGTGTGTATTAGCATATATTGGGACCGCAATTGCAAAAAGCATTTTTTTTTTAGTATGCATTGTATATATTATAGCTAAAATACAATGATTTACATATTAGTGGAAAAAATTGAAGCACACCTTAAAAAACAACCCCCCCCAAATCTATTTTTCTGTATATGCTATCTACATTTTAAAATCGGAATTCTACATTTGCATAACAGGTTTTTAAGTCCCAAACTGTCTGAAACAATGTCAAAGGTGCTGACATGAAATGTTTTAAAGAGGAAGAAAACATTTGAGCAAGGTTTTGCAAGCATGTTGTTAAAACTTTGTTAAAAAAAATATTTAACACATAGCTCCTCTTTAAATCAAGTTTTGTCTTGGGTGTATTTAAAGACACTTTGAGCAACTTTAAGAGAAACTTTCTTCAGTGTAGGGCAGAATTTTAGAAATGGCCATACTATGAAACTACTAGCAAAATTGTTTAAGGTGCAAAAATGGGTTAGTTATTTAGCCAATACAAGTTCTTTCACTTCTTTAGGAAGTAATTGTTAGTAATGTAGTAATCCCAACTGCTATATGAATAGTACCAATTTCATGTAAATTACGACTTTAAAAAATGGTAGTCATCGTGAGCACTAGGTTGTTGACAAAGACCTAGAGTATTGCAAGTAAGTGGCAGTTAAGTTCAGTTAAATGAATGTTTGGCTGGAGTAAAAAATAAAAATGATGAAGCTACTTAGGTCCTGTGGGGCTTGCAGTAGCTGAGGCACGGAGTTCGCATCTAGTTTAGAGAAGGCCTATTGCATCTTTACCCATTTAAAATAAAATAATAAAAAAAAATAAAAGGGGACAGCGAAAACTACTTGATTTAAACCATCTTCTAATTAACTGGTATTTTTGTTACTATCAAAAATGTTTTGCCCCACATACACTGAGTAACAGTAGTCAGAAAAACCCGAGATTCAATTGTTTTTTGTTTTTTTTTTGTCATCCCTATTCTAGGTAGATGCCAAGTTTAGCACACTCCTACAAACAAACAAAGCCCAACCTTTCTCAGAGAAAACTGTTAGAGAAAGCAGCAAAGTAATCATATGTGTCTGCTTATCCAGTGAATATAATACTTGAATTGTTTTATATGTAAAAGTTTGGTTTTGTGTGCACAGTATTTGCATTGTAGTTCTTAATGTTGTCAGGTACCATCCCAATTAAAAAGCTTATTTTGATTCATTAAAATGGTATTAGTTAAAAAATGAAACACTCTGGAATGGTGATTCTACATAACGCAGGCTTCTGGAAATATTTAAAAATTTTTGTCTTGGATGCAGAGCCTTGGAGCTGTAGATTAACTTGTGTTTACACACTTGATTATAAACAGGTTGATTTCAGATGTTTTTTTTTTCTTTTTTTTTTTTCTGTGAAATGGGACGAGTAATTTCTCCTAAAGTGCAGTGGATTGGTATTTACACAGGAGCTTCCTTGTGGCCCTTTCCCCTTTTACGTGCTTGGTGCCAGTACATGTACGATATGTTCACCCGTTTGTCCATGTGCTTGTTCATTCCATGCAGTAACTTCAGTTTGCAATTCATTTTCAACTATAACTGAAAGTGGGCTGGACGTTCAAAGATAAATTTCTACGGTCTTGTAGCAAGATGTGGAGCTTTTAAACGTGCCAGCTGAGGAAATGGTAGGCAGGATTGGTGCTAATTCTGCTCTCCCCAAAGCAGTTCTCCTTCATCAGCATCTGTGTGCTGTCCTGTGTGTGTGATCTACTCCATCCATGATCACTGTCCTTGCCAGGTGGCTTGTCTTTCTTGGGCAGGGTCTGGTTTATGGCAGTAGGAAAGTATGAAGGACCATCAAAGGAACGTTTTGCTGATAGGATATATTTTTTTCTCACACCTCAAAAGTTGTATGCCTTTAACAAAACCTGTAGTAACTGCAAATCTATTGTCTGTGGCTTTTGCTTTATACCTTCTTACATGTGTTATGTGTATAATAGAGAATGTGGATACTAGGTATTCAGGTTTACTTTTTGGATCAAAATACTTTTTTCAGATTACCTTTAATTTGTTGTGATTTTTTTAATTAAAAAATGTAGGTGACTTTTAAGTAACATGATTAGAATCAGAGTTAGATATGTAAGTAGAAACAATAAGCAATCAAATTCTGTTGGTGAAAATATTTCTGTTGGTGAAAATTCCTTAGAATTGTTGTTACAAGTTCACGTGTATCTCTTACTGTGGGCACAGATATGCTAATATGAATCACATGGATTTGTTATCTTTTGATTCCAGTTGTACATAAGAGAACAAACGTTTGCATTCATGTGTAAAACACAAACTTGCCTTTATATGACACCTGTACACAGTTTTCCATAATTTTCATTTCATTTGAGGATTTTTCAGAACCACTGTGTGCTTAACAGCTACCTGTAAAACTGACTGTGTGGTTAGTATATGGACAGCTGATTGCCATTTCGTCAGTAAAAGCAGGATATTTTTTTTAATTAAATGTAAATGAAAATCACAGGGTTTAAAAAGGCATGTAGCAATTATTTAATGCAAGTGAAGTTTTTTTTTTTTCCTTTAAGTATCCTGGACTGGGTTTCAGTAGAGCGATAGGTCATACTTGATTCATTTCCAAGTTGTCAACTGTAAACCTGACTAGCAAGATTCAGATCTGTTTGTCAGACATTAAAAAGCCTATGTGAGTAGCAGCTTTATTACAATATAAATTACACTGGTTCATGCATGTGGCAATGACTAACTGCTGTTGATGTTAGAAAAGGAGTCGTCATAGCATTGCTGAAAAACAGGTTTCAGTATTTAGATTACAAAAGTTAGATACAATTAGATTGGTATATTTAACTAGTTTCTAACAGTGTAAGTATGAAAGAAAAGGACTTCAACTTTACAGGGCTTTGTTTATTTTTTATCAAATCATTTAAATTCTCCCCCACCCCACCCCCTTTTTTTTTTATTAATAGCTGCCAATGAAATAATCAGACATAGCATTGTTTAAAGAGTATGGTCTCTGATACATTTTCAAATTTCCTGGGGTTTGCTTTCTGAGTTATTCTTTATAAGCCACCGAGAAACACCAGGGGTCAGGTAAAAGGGGTTTGTAGATGAAGTGAAAGCAAGTGAGTTAAGTTTTAAACAAATGTAAATCTTGAACATCTTTCCTTCTAGGTTAAAACTAGTTTGTTTGTAAAATAAACTTTGTTTATCTCAGGCTGGATATCAGGGAAGAGGTTCTTCACTGAGAGGGTTGTCATGCACTGGAACAGGCTCCCCTGGGAAGTAGTCACTGCACCAAGTGTGTCAAAAAGAAACGTTTGGGCTGTGCGCTTAGTTGTATGGTGTGAATTTTTGGGTAGACCTGTGTGGTGCCAGGAGTTGGACTTGATGATTCTTATGGGTCCTTTCCAATTTGGGATGTTCTATGATTCTATGATAAATTATTCCAGAATGGATTATTATAAAATAGCTACATTTTTTTGGTGTGTATCCAGATATTCAGATGTTAAGTGATGACTAGGATGAGATTTAAGAAATGTTTATTGTTTCTACTGATGTTTGTTCATGTTAGAAGTGCTTTGAACTCCTTTAACAGCAGAATTAAATCAGTGCTAAACAGTGGTAGAAGTTTCCTCCTTTAGTTCAAGCTCCAGCCTTTAACAAGTGAAAAAACGAAGATATTCTAACAAGAAACATTGGATATGTTCAGAATACCCCAAGCTTGCGACTTCGCGCTCCATTGTGTTCTACAGTGATCCCTTCCAATGCTTTTAGTGCCCTTTCTTTGCAATATTTGGTCTTTCCATTGCTGGGCAGACAGCTTTCTTTTACAAGTTCATAGATTATCTTGTCATCCTTTTTGTTCGCAGAAACCTGAGTCAAAACTCTGTTGTTACTCTGAACCTGGAAACTCGCAGACCAGGGGAAAGTACTCATAAGCATATTTTTGCTCAGAAAGAGTAGGGGAGCAGAGAGAAACACAAAGCTATAATTGTTTTCCTCAAGTGGTCATTAACGAAGTCTTCAGACTTGCTGTAACCAACCCATGGTGTACTTGGCTTACTGTTATCAGAGGCCAGTCCATTGCTGTTGTACTGCAGTAATGAAATTAAGAAATTATGTTAATATGTGAGCAGTTTGAAGTTAAAATTTATGGATACCGGTAGTTCTTTATTTTTAGACCTATTCTGTGCCTACATAGTTCAGCACTTTTTTTTTAAATTTGCCATTCCAAGAGGGCAGTATAGTTTTCTTGTGGCCAAGAATCACATCATCAGTTCATCAAGACATGACTGCTGGGAAAGGAGAAGGGGGCATATGGGGAAAAAACAACAACAACAAAACATATTCTCACTCCTGTCAGCTGAGACCATCGCTCTTGTGGAATTCTCAATTTCTTTTGACTAGTACAATACTAAATCACTAATTTGCTTTACACTTCCAACTTCCATGAAGTCTTGTAGTCTGTTTTGGTTCTACAATGCTGTCAATGGTTTCAGTTCAATAGTACAGTGGAAGAAGTTTTCCAATAGTATGGAGAAACATTCGTATGCAGTTTCTGTTTCTTTGAATTAGTGGCTACTATAATCCCTTTTGCTGTGGGAAAATCCTAGCACTATTTTAAGTATAGCTACGTATGTGTTGAAGGACAGAATTGAAATTTGTCAGAAGTGTGGAGTTCTGTGACCCTGGCCTCCCAGGTACGAGGAAGATGCAGAGCTACTGAAGAAAGTCCAGTGAAGGCCACAATATTGAAGAAGAGGGACTGGAGCACCTCTGCTCTGAGGAAAGGCTGAGAGAGCATGGACTGTTTAGCCTGGAGAGGAGAAGGCTCAAGGGGGGTCCTAGCAGGGTGTGAGTTCCTGATAGGAGGGAGGCAGCAAAGATGGCAGGATTGGGCTCTCTTCAGTGGTGTCCAGTGACAGGACAAGAGGCAGTGGGGACAGAGCGGAACAGGAGGCTCCGTTTGTTCATCAGGAAACACTTGTTCATTTTCACTGTGTGGGTGACGGAGCACTGACACAGGTTGCACAGGGAGGTTGTGGAGGCGTCGTCTTGGAGATCTTAAAACACCCATCTAGAATGTGGTCTTGAGTGCCCTGCTTTGGGTGGCCCTGCTTGAGCGGGGTTGGACCCAACGGAGCCAGAGGCCTCTGCTGACCGCAAAGCATTCTGTGAGGAGAAGTAGGCTAAATGAGTCCAACTAAGAAGAATCAGTTGTACCTGTAATACCTTCCTAACCAGGTATTACAGAGCCATGGTGTAAATGACACTTAAGTTAAAAACAGTACATGATGGCTATTTAAGAGAAGGGAAGTATTTTCTTATCAGAAATACAGTTGTTGCATGTCTGTTGATACTTGAGTAGCATGCAGATTCGTGCATCTGACTCCAGTTGCATGTTTGCTTCTTGGTTTTCTCAGTGCCTGTATTTTGCTTGCTAGCAGGGGATGAAGTTCTCTGTTCCAGGGTGTTGTGCAGTAGGCTCACCTACTTAACTCTAGCAGGGTTTTGTGGCTAGGAAGCCCTCTGAACTGGCTTTCACCCACCAGTGTGGGTTTCCTCGGGTCATGTATCTTACACCTGTGTTTATCATGTGATCTGATAAATCAGCTAAGTATGCCTCAGGGCTCTCATTATGTTTCTTGGCAGCTGGGGGCTAAACAAATGTAGGAGTCCGCTTGTGTTATCTTTTTTTTTTTTTTTTTTTTTTTTTATTGATACAAGCTTTTATTTTGCAGTTGATAAGATTGATGCGTCATGCATTGACCTGTGTGAAACTTCTTATTTTTTTCCAAAGTATAATTGTTAGTTCAGAGTTGGTGTTCTAGTTTGATAAAAACGTGTTCACTAGTTTCATTTTTGATACTTGTAATTCCACCTTTTAATAATCAGTCTCTATTTTTTCATATATAAGGAACGTACGAAGCGATATGTAAGCATACAGTGATTTTGAAAATACAGAAAATGAGTGTTTAACAAGGTAGGGAACAAAGGTAACATTCAAGTTAGTCTATCAGCTTCAGTACTTGGTTTTGGTCAGGCAGTGAAGTTCAGAAACTAAATAGTACAAAGAAATAAAACTGCAAACTGTCAGTAATAACACCTCATTTTTACATCTTTGGTTGTTTCAAAAAGTAACGCTGCCTTCGTTACACATATAACTAGGAAATGTACTGTATGATTCATTGTCTTGTAATTTTCACTATGATTAAAAAGTACAGTCTTCCAATCTAAATGTAGTAGAGACATAAAGCAGTACAATTTGCTACAAGATATGTTATTTTAAATATTTTACTAAGCACTATTAAATATTTGAATTGCAAAAGGGTTATTTTATCTTCAGCTTCTTCATATCCTGTTATATTTTTCTTAAGTATTACTAGTACTTAGCTTATATTAGTAGGTATTTGTTAATCACAACTCCCTGTCTCACTCAGAAGTGAATGTATTTCTTCTGTAGTAAAACCAGCAGACTATGTGGTTCTTGAGGACAGAATTGGAGACTATATATTGTGAAATACAGAAGAGGGAATCTGACAGTATGTTCTAAGGATTGTGCCATATGTAAAAGAAGTGTTGTGCTCTGTTCTGTTTGGTGTGACAGATGGCAGTGCAGGAGCCTATGTTTGTTACCTGGAAAGGCAAAGCAAGAGCTGTAATCTCTAGTGTTAAACAGTTTCAGTTCTCTGTTGGTCGGCCCGCCCAAGAATATGTGTATTTGCTGAACTTGGCGCTGTGCTGACTTAGTTGGTGGTGATGGGAGAATATTCCAGTCCCTACAGTATTACACTCTTGTGCCTAAAGAAGATAGTATCTTGGGTGAGGGAGTATAGAGTTTTAGTCGATTATTTGTGATCTTTAACCTGTATTTGTAGGCAAAACCTGTCTTTCAATTTCTAAAATGCTCTTATGGTTAAATCAATTCCTTTTTTTTTTTTTTTTTTTTCTCCTGCTGTGCCTGTAAAAACGTGTGTAATGATACATAGTATATACCATCATATTAGCAGTATATAAGACTGTTTCTTTGGAAAACAGTTTCTTTTTTTTAATAGTCCTCTGATGAATAGGTTTTAAAATATTTTGTGCCACCCTTTTTTTAAACATTTCTGTTGTGTCTTCTGTTTTTGAGCTTTGTGAAAATATATTGTGTGCGTCCTGTTTCAGATCATGTAACTTACGCATTTCATCTGAAAAATGTTATTTTTTTTGTATGTATCAGGGATCAAGAGAACAATTACAAGTTACAAGTACCTGTAAAAAAGTATATGTGTTTCTGTCTTAAAAATACTGCTTCTGTGTTAGATTTAGATTGACTCTTTAGTGTGGGACACAATGAGGGTGATCTTTTTCCTCCTAAGATACTTTAGGCTCTAAGTGGCAACTGACTGTATGTGCTTTCAATGAAATACTGAGAATCATAGAGACATTTAGGTTGGAAAAGACCCATGGCATCATCAAGTCCAACCATCAACCTAATGCTCTGAAGTCCACCACTAACCCATGTCCCAAAGCAACATGTCCACATTTGTGTTTCAGAAAAAACACCTGTCCCTACCCACAGGGGTTAATTTTTAAGACAGAGAGCTGTGTAGTAGTGTAGTTTGCTTGCTTGCTTGTTTTTTAATTAATTGGATTCCTTAACAATCAGGGCATCGTTGTTTTTGTCATTGATGTGGAAAGACAGAGAGATGAGATCTGGTTCAAAGATGTTTAAATGTGGCTCTACTTGATAATAAACTTCCAATTTCAATTGGTTAATTCGGTAATTAATCTCATTCGGTAATTAATCTCATTAGGGAGGATGCAGGCTGTTTCTGTTCCTCACATCAGAGGAAGCATGAATTGAAAATTTCAGAGAGAAAACCATTTTCTTTGTTAAGGACTTGAGAATAAATCTTTATGTGAAAAGAAGTAGCTTTTAATTTCCATTTTCAGAGTAGGACTCTAATGTTTCCTTGTGTACTTAATTAGGAATCAAATCTGTATTTGACATCTCATCCAGCTGTGTTATCAGAAAATTTCAGCATTGGGAGACTTTAAAAAAGTGACTTACCAGTCTTTCAGCTATGATGTCTCAACTTTGGGCTGGTTGTGATATTAAATGCGTCTAACAATAAAGTTACGTGTGTTAGCAGTACAAATTTGCAAAAAAATGAAATAATTTCAAACTATTCCTATTTACAGTTCTAAGAGCTATAATAATAACACTTCAAAGAGTTGTTTCACTGCATTCCTGTACACTTCTTCCCCTTTTCACATGCAACAAGTTTTAATTTCCCTTATGTAGCCAAATATAGTTTCAGTTAAAAAAAAAAAAAAAAAAAGTATTTGCCCCCTTTCTTTTGTGTATACATAAAACATATATGTATAATTTTATCTTTTCCTCCTTCCTTGGACTGACTTTTTTATCCTTGTTTTTTCTATTTTCCCTGGCTATGTTTATGTCTGTGTGCTTATTGTTTTTTAATAACTGGGCATATTTTAGTTGATTAATACAAAATGCAGTAAAGTTTGGTTTATGACTGAAGTTTCTGGCTAGTGGTGCAATATGCAAAATAATTACTTCATATTTTCGGCAGACATGAGTGTCTATGTTAATACTGAAGTTGAGTCTTCCTGTTCCATCCCTGTTTGTTGCTGTTGATGAGATTCTAGAATAAATATGCAATCTTAATGTAACAGTCATTTCTTAAGCGGAGGAGAAAAATCAAGTCCCTCCTAATGCATAAAAACTTGGGCTTCTTTGTCATTCAACTCAAAACTGATGATAAATTAAGTATGAAATGTCAATTCCTTTACTAGAAGAAGAACTTCATAATTCTTTTCACCTTTTTATCTTCCCTTGGTCACGATGGCAGGAGGAGGAACGTTGCTCTATTTTTACTGACTGTTCCTCTCTTCAATTTGTATTGGCATGGCAGTTGGAGTTGTTAATCAACACAGCCCCACTGGCTAGAGAATGGCATTGACATCATTCTTCTTATCTGTCAAATGTGTGGAAGTGACACACATGGGAGGTTATATGGAATGGCCAGCACTTTTTCCTCATAAGTGTGCTTGGCTTATCTCTGGAAGTGCCGAGTGAGAAGCATTCTGTCTGTCATGTCTGTGCAATGTGAGAGTCAATGAAAACTAATTAAGGGATGCAAAAGCTTTTCAGCGTTTTTAGATGGGCTCTGCCAAAAGATCTTTTTTTTTTTTTCAAGTCTTGAGTCTTGAACAAAATTCCTACTCATGATGTAGACCTTCTTGTTACTGCTGACATCGTTGCTTTCATCTATCATAACAGTGAAAGGTCCTGATGTAGAAAGGTTCATGGCCTAACAATTTCAGATGTGCTGACAGAGCTTTGATAAATAAAGTCTCGAATTTGGAGTTAAGCTTTTGTGACTTCTTGCACTGAAAGACAACTAAGCTTGTTCTTCACATAGTTTTTATATAGATTTTCAGCACTCAGAAATCAGATTAGGTGTGATTGTTCCAGTTCCAGTATGAGAATTATTAATAACATTTTAAAAATGTTTGAAAATGGTCAGAGAAATAAATTTAAATTCACAAAGGTTTAGGGGGATAGATAACAATTCAAAGACTAATAAGGAATATCCGTAGAAGGTGTTTCTTGACCATTATTAGACAGTCTTACCTGTGTCTATGCAAGTGGATCCCTGTGCCTAGATCCAGCTATACTGGAGGAATTGCAAACATAGATCCCAAGTATATAAGTTTTGAAAAGAAATTTTAGCCATAATCTAAGCTATAAGAGAAAGCATTTGGCTTTTAGTACTTAAATATTCCTCATGCCTACTAATGCCCAATCTTCACTAGCACTAATAGGCACATTGCTGAAATCTGCTACTGGAATATTACTCAACTCCTGTTGAACTACCAGGTTCCAAAATCACAAAGAATATTTTTGTTCTGGCAGATAGCTTCTTTATAACAAAAGGGTGTTTCAAAGGTTGATATATCTTTTGAGATGAAATAATTTGTATTTTTGAAACATCATCATCTGTTCTCTACATTGTCTGTATTAATGTGGTCAGTACTGTTTATTGTTCCCTGTTGTTTTTCTAATCATGTCATGGTTTTTATATATCTTATTAATCAATTGAGGCGAGTTCAGTATTTTCTGTGGTGAACTTGCCCATGTCATTTTGTCATTCAATGCATGTCATTCATGCATGACATGCATTCAATGCATGTCATTCATGCATGTCATTCAGCTAGAGTCTCTTGTGATTTGGAGATGCAGGCAGTAGGTAAGCGGAAGATGGTTTAAAAAAATGTTCTGTTTCTGATACTCTGTCAGTTGTCTAAACTTCCAGAGCAGACAAGTCTTGAATAACTGATGAAAACCAGGAAAAATAAAACTTAAAAGCTCAGGTTCTGTGAACGTTTGTTTACAGTGTAACTAGAAAAAATACAAAGTCACTTTTTAAAAGAAAAAAACGTCTTTTGTAGCATGTTTATATTGGAGAAAGAAGAACATTGCAGTCACAAAGGAAAATTTTTCACCTCAAAGCTGTATGGTGCACTTTTTGCAGCATTTTGCAGTGTTTGGGAATCTAAGTTTTGATTTAGTTGAGAAGATGCCATTGCCAGAATGTAAACTAGTTATCTTAGTCTTGCATTTAAAAAAAAATACTGCAAAGTGATAAGTAACAAAGGTGGGAATTCACCCTACCCTGTCTTCCCACTAAATTCAAACCTTAATTAGCTCCGTTTATATGCTAATATTAAGCACAGGAAATTTTTTCTTTACTTTGTAAACATTGAGGTAATAACGCAGAAAAAAAGGATTAGGTGACATTCAAGTTGCATAGTTAATAGTCAAATTAAGGAAAAAAAATGCCTATCCACTTCAACTGTCCCTGCAGTGATAAACAGTTTGCACACCTGTGTGTTTGTGCAGTCTGTGAAACACTGACTGAGCTGGGTTGATAATGGGAAATACGAACATAAAAGATGAAGTTTACAGTCTGCTTGTTCAGGCGTTCTGTACATTTCTGTTCTTTCTTTTAAATATTTGACTTATCTCTATTGAGTGTGGAATGTTGACTTTCTGTTTTTTGTACCTTTAGTAGTTTATTTTTAAATTTGCAGTAGCGTTTTATTTGCCTTTAAGAATAGTTTTATTTAACTTTTGTAATCAGTTTTAAAATGAAATCTGAGAAATAAATCACAATTTTTTTTTGTGCTGGACCTCCAGTAAGTGGAATAATGTAAGTAATAACCTGGAGAAGAAAAAAAACTACTTGTAAGGAGTTACAGTACTGCAGAGTTAAGTGATAAAACCTGAGATTTCCATGTTCGTGTGTATGCATACTTGTCTCAGAAGAAAATACTTAGTCTGAAACAATATTCTTTGGTCCTCCTTAATACTACTTTATTGCACAGAAGTGGTAGTGTTTTGTAACTTCCTGAAGTTCGTGCCAGATCACACATTCACTGTTGAATTTTAGCTCAATTTTCCACTTGGTATAGTATTTGTATACCTAAGGCAGCGATTTAGTCTGTACTTGGGACAGTAGGGCCAAAACAAGTCTGTATTCTGTTAATCAGGGAAAAGAAAAATTTTGAAATACAGTGTTCAATTGCTGTTTATAAAGATAGATGCTTCTTTTGTGTCAAAATGTTAAATTTAAAGCTTCAGTCTTGGTGTATATGAGTTCAGTAGGAGTTACAGTGTGAGTTTCAGTGCTCATGGTCACTTGTCATGTTTTCAAGAGCTTGCTTTATAAATAAAAGGTGAGTCTCTTTTCTTGATAATGATTTATGTCTCTTTTTTTTTGTTTAATGGTTTGTCTGAAAAACCTCAGTAAACATAAATTTGGGTTCTTCCTTCTGGTTTCTACTAAATAGTTTGCATATTTTCACTTTATCACACCAGTGCAAACTCTTACGTGGTCAGCTAATGCAAATTCAGTTTTGAGTGAAGCAAACTGTGAGGATGGCCTCTAGAGGAAGGAAGTAACGACCACAAACGTGTTTGCGACGATCGGTGTGGCATTTAGTTATTATAGCATATGTATGCTGGCGATCAAGTTGCACAGTGTTCTAAAAGTACTGGCAGTAAGTTTTAAACTGAATGGTAGAAATGTGTCATAGGCAGCTATAAAATACTGAGGGTAAAACCCAGAGCTTATCAAAACCCTTATCAAAAAGATGCACTGTTATTTCTACGTCAAATGCTTAACTTGAATTAAGTTATCTAATCCATTTTATTTGGGATGATTAGACTTCGTGCATTTTCTATTAGGAGTTTAAGTAAATTGTGAGTCAGGTCTGTTACGTCCTAAAAGGAGCAGCAACGCTGCCGTGGCGGTATCCTGCCTCTCTTCTGCATTGGCTTGGAAACTTGTTCAACTGCCAAGTGAAGAGTGAGGTGAATTGATCAGATGGAAGATATCTCTGCGTGTAAATAGGCTACAGACTGCTTTATTGCAGTACATCTCAATCTTCATTATAACTGGACGTTACAGAGAGGTGTTACTGAATTCCTGAGAGCGTGACCAATATATTCAGATGGATTTTTGATGATGTCAGAATAGAGCATTGGTCAGAAGAAATAACATGAAAAGGAGAAAAGTAGTATTTTGAACTGAAATGCTGTCAGTTAATATTCACGACTGGGTAAAGAAATACTTCTGGAAGATGTAGAATCTGGTTCCTGAAAATGTGTACAAAACTTGGGGCAGCTAACGCTGGTATTTGCAATTGATGCATCATGTGCAGAATCCTGAACTAGCTTTGAATTGGCTGGTGTAAGGGTCACCATCAATGTAGAGGTGGCAGTACGCAACTGCTCAGGGGCTGAAGGAAAAAGCAGTAAATAATTGAATATTCTCCTTGAGTTGTGTTATGTGCTACAAGAAGATGGTTAAGTACTGTTAAGCTTAGTTTAACGTTGGCTAAAAATAAGCTGAACAGTAAGTAGTGAATGTAGTGTGAATATATTTACGGGAGAATTCTCTGAGAATTTATCAAGCGGTGAGATCTATTTTGTTTTCAACCCTGATTTTATGAGAAGCTACATGTCTTGCTATAATTACAGTTTATATGGAGTAGCCTGAACATTGTGTTTATGGTAGCCCAGTTTAAGATCATAGAGCACATGTTCAGCGTGGATTTCATGGTGACTCCTTCCTTGCCCCCATGTGTGTTTCTTCTATTGTCTTATTTGATGTCCTTTGTGATAGTAGTCCTCTACCTTTTCTCCACCGTTTCTTCATGTCTTTGCATATATCTGATATCATGTCTTTGCAAATGTCTGAATAGTTGTTGGAATCTTAACCAAAAATTATCATGCTATTTCCTGACAATCTCTTCTTCTGATCTAGTTTTCAATCTGTAACTATTAGGAGGTTCACAGTTTGGAAGTCCAGGCTAATGGTGCTGACCTTACATCACCCTGCTGCAAGTCTCCCTCTGAGGCTCCAGGGCCCTTGATCCTGTTCTGGTTTTGCTTCAGGCCCTCAGCACTGCTTGCACACACTGTGGCTTATTAGCTCAGCCTGCCTCCACAGGTAATCATGCTGGTTAAACATTGGAATGGGCTGCCCAGTGAGGTAGTGGCATCCTCATTCCTGGAGGCATTTAAGAGATGTGTGGACGTGATACTAAAGGTCATGGTGTAGGGATGGGACTTCGAACATCAGGTTGATGGTTGGACTCGATGATCTTAGCCAACCTAAATGTTTCTGTGATTCTATGAACTGCATTTAAACAGGCAGTGGATCCTTGGTTCTCCTATAATTCCTGCAAATGGAGTAGGAAGTGTATCACACCATTTGAGATTAAATACCAACTTTAGGAGACCTTTAGTGGAAGAAGACTAAGAAAATATGAATGTACTTTGCTGAAATATAACATTACCCGCTGCAGTAGTTCGTGAAGTAGGAAACTGTAAGATAGACTTGAGACAGTAAAAAGTGATTTTGCTTAAGCACAGGATTTATGGTGATTTTTTCTATGAGAGTACTACTTAACCTGTGCAGTATTCAAGTATTGGAGCCCTAATAAAGCTTTTTTTAAGCTTTTTTTTTTTTTTTTTTCTTAAAGTTTTACTTTAAGAAAAGTAAAACTTTACTGGTTTTACTTAAAGTCATGCAGTCTTCTGTATTGCAATTTCTTAAGTGCTGGTTCCAATTTCTTGCAGAATTTTCTTCATTTACAGTTTTTAATTTGCTTCACAGAATGGTTAAGGTCAGCAGGGACCTCTGGGTCCATCTGGTCCAACTCCAGCTCAAGCAGGGACAGGCAGAGCAGGGTGCCCAGGCCGTGTCCCTGTGGCTTTTGAAGATCTCCAAGAAGGGAGACTCTATCACCTCCTCCACTGGGCAACCCATTCTGGTGCTCTGTCACCCACACAGTAGTAACAAAGTGTTTCCTTATCTTTTGATGTCCCCTCCTGTGTTCCAGTTTGTGCCCATTGCCTATTGTCCTGGCAGTGGGCACCACTGAAAGGAGCCTGGCTCCGTGATCTTTGCACTGTCTCACCAGGATTGACGGGACCCTCCCTGAGCCTCCTCTTCTGCAGTCTGAAGAGTCCCAGCTCTCGCAGCCTCTCCTCACTTCAGCATCTTGGTGGCCCTCTGTTGGACTCCATCCAGTATGTCTAGGTCTGTCTTCTGTGCTGCTAGTACAGCTGTAGGGGATTTTGCCAGTAGTGACTCTTTTCATACGCTAAGTATTGCTGTAGATTGAGCATAGGGAAGAGGTGGAAAAAGCATTTCTCTTTGCTTTGCATACTTGAATACATTCAGAGCAGACAAAGCATAGAGAAGTAAGCAACTGGTATAGGAGATATATTGGAGCAACAGCCTATGGGCATTAGGCTGAATCTACTAGTCAAGACTTCGTACAAGTCTGTTCTTCTGTTTTGGAAGTTTTGTTACCCTGGGTAAATCAGTAGGCTATTTTCTGATGTAGTTGGATCCCTAGGCATCTGGATAACATTCCTATACAGAAAGCTTTTCTTTGCATTGGACGGTGTTCAGGACTTCGGAGGCTGTTACTGTACATTGTATTCCCAGTAAGGTAGCTGGTAACACTCTCTTGCAGATGGCAAGCTGGAGTTTTAAAGATTTATTTTCACTAGCTTCTGATTTGTAGAATGTCTAATGCTATGCTTGTCTGGGAGTTTGGGTGTTGGTCGGCTCTTCAGTACCTTCAGGACTGATGGCAAAACCGAAACTTCTACCTGTGCTAGAATTAAAGAGGTAGTCAGGAGTAGAAGGTTGTAGTAGGTTTACTCAGCTGGGCAGTTAAACTCCACCGTAACCACTCTCTCATTCTCTCTCCTCAAGGGAAAAGGGGAAGAAAATATGATGGCGAGGGCTCAAGGGTTGAGGAAAGGATGGGCAGATCACGTACCATGGGGTCCATCCATCCCCCAGGAGCAAATTGCTCCAGCACGGGTCCCCCACTGGTGGCAACTGCCTCCAGACCCCCTCCTCCTGCATGGGCTCCTCTCCACGGGCTGCAGCTCCAGCCCGGGGCCTGCTCCTGCGGGGGCTCTCCATGGGCCGCAGCCTCCTCCAGGCCACATCCACCTGCTCCACCGGGGGCTCCTCCACGGGCTGCAGCGTGGAGATCTGCTCCATGTGGGACTCATAGACTGCAGGGGGACAGCCTGCTCCACGAGGGGCCTCTCCACAGGCCACAGGGAAACCTGCTGTGTGCCTGGAGCACCTCCTGCTGCACTGACCTTGGGGTCTGCAAGGCTGCTTCTGACTCCTCACTCTCCCAGCTGTTGTTGTGCAGCAGGCTTTTTTTTTTTTTTTTTTTTTTTCCCGTTCTTAAAATTTGCTCTCGCAGAGGTGCAGACAACATTGCTCGCTGGCTCAGCTCTGGGCATTGGTGGCTCCCTCTAGAGCCGGCTGGCACTGGCCCTTATCTGACATGGGGTAGCTTCTGGACTCTTCTCACAGAGGCCTGCAGCCTTCTGCTTGAAAAATGTTTCAGTGTAAACCCAATACTAACATACATGCAAAATTAGACAGAAAGTAGTTGGGCTTCAACTTCTAGCAGAAATACCATGTTTCAAACTTGAAAGAAGAAATAAGACTCTTTTCCTCCTTTCTGAATGAAACAATCAATTGGTATCAATGCCCACATGCTTATGACTTGTAATTACAAATGAAAATTAAAAAAAAAGTGCAGCTGTTGATATTGTCTACTAGATTTAAATTATTACCTAGTTTTTTTTGTAACTGTCTGAGAGAAGTTCTTGCTGATGTAGGTGGCTGAAGTTTTGTGTGTGTATATTTATTAGTATATTTTCTTGACTTTGTGTCGTTGTGAGATAGGCCAGCTTTATGCTCCTGTCAGTGGGATGCCGTAGAAAAAAGAGTAAGGTCTATTTTTATGTATTATTTTGTTAAGAAAAGAGAAGGCTTTGATGCCTAAAAAGGAAAATGAATAAATAAAAAAAATATTTGAATGTAGCTTTTTTTAATATGTGGGAAATCATACATATTTGGCCAACTAAATTTCCCTGTCAGTGTATCTGAAGAAAATATCCACCATCTTTGTATTCAGTATATGTTTAATGTTTAATTTTTAAAAGGTATACCAGCAAAATTTCACTGGTTCTTCCGGTAGGTCTTCTGGGGGGCGTTGGTGTGAGGTGTATTGGAAAACCAATTTCTTGAAAACCAGATTCTTGCTAGTGTGGCAAGTAGTGTTCCCCTGAACTTTTTGTATTCCACATGTTGCATCTGTTACACGCTATATAGCAAAGAGAAAAAATATCAGCTGTGTGTTTGCACAGGGGAAAAAAATTCAGGGAAGAAGGCAATCCAAGTGCTGAGAAACTATTTTTAGTTTTAATTTTTCAGTGACATGTATTGATTTTGTATTTAAATAGAGATGCTTCTGAATTCTCATTGCAGGAATAGAATTTGAAATGCTTGTGCGAAAGAGTGTCAGTAATGGAATGAAATAGTGTATTTGTATAAACAAAATTGAAAAGGCCCATTGATTTCAGTGAGGATGGAATTGTATTTGCATTTTAACAGAAAGATTCCTTTGGCTTATTATGTACATCAAAGGGGAACATATTGTAATATATCCACAGTTTAGTAAGGGTGAAATAGATGCACATATTTAAACAACTGATTTTAACCAAAGATTGTGATTACATAACTTTTGCCTTAAAGTATTATTGTTTTAATGGCTTCATATTTGGGTATGTGAGATAATTACAGAGTTTCCAGTGTACTCAAAATATTTTATAGACGTGTTTTTTTTGAGAACTTGTAATGTTCTCTTGGACATGTCTTTGTCCTTGTAAAAGTTACTTGATGGAAGTATGATTCAGTTGATCATTAATTGTCTTCTGTTTGCAGCTTGCAAAACAGCGATGTCACAGAACTGAACACATCACAGTAAGTATGCCGTAGCAGTAAGCATTCTGATAATTTACTGAAAAGCAAAAATCATACTGAAAAAAGTCAAGTGTTATATACTCTATGATTTAGTGGCAGATTCTGCATCCAGGTCCTGATTCAGCAAGTCTTTTAGATTTTTAGTTCACGTGTAATTAAGTTTCTGACTTCAGTCTTAACCATTGGGTAGGTCTTGAATCGGTCCATGGTTGTACTTTGATAGCAAGTGATCACTTTCATGTAGGAATGAAATATAAACATGGTAGAGTGTAATTTTTGATGTCTGACTTAATGCAGTGTAGAGAACATTTAAAATGAATTGAGAGCTTTTGCTAAGAGTTTTCGTTACAAAATCAATTTTACCTACCTAAAGAAGTTATTTTGAATGCTCAGAGATCTAGTATAATAATTTGCAACATAATGAGTGTGAATTATCTTGTTTTATCATTAGATAGTTTATTGGACTTTTAGGAAATGAAGAATTCTGCATTCATATCAATTTGCTTTTTTTTTCATGATTAGACATAAGCACTTTGTTTACTTACTCCAGTCCTGTGTTTTAGGCAAAGTTAATGGTAAAAAATAAAATAGATACAAAGACATTTAAACAGAAAGCCCAACTAGCAATGCTTAGCTCTGTAGTGCAACTGCCGGGCATATCTTTTTTTCTTACATTTTACTTACCGTCAGACACACAAAGTAAGAGGGAGAAATCTGCATAGCTTTGAAATGTTTCTTTCAGGTTTATAGTTTTGGTGCTCCTCAATTGACCATCGATTCTTCATAGAAGTCTGTGGTAATACACCCTGAAAATTGAAAAGACAGTAATTAACTTTGTAAAAAAGATATTTTAAGTTATGTTCAATGATGAGGTATGTCATTAGATCCCAGACAATGTTGTACGGTACTGTGGAGTCTTACATTTCAGTAGAGACCTTCAGGCACCCATCTTAGAGGTAACTTTCTGATCAGTAAATTTTAAATTTGCCCTGACAACAAGGTAAGAAAAAAAAAGGCTCCATCAATAACTTCTAAATACAGATTAAAATAATTTAAAAGGCTCGGGTTTTCAAAATACTTCAAGTTTCATGCCTTCTGTACTTCATGCTTCAGAAAGAAGATACTAAAGGCACTATATGTGACTTGATACTGTATTGAGGAGAATATAACATCCAAAGACTTCGGAGAATCAATAAATTGATTTGGAGAGAGTAGATCGGTTAAATAGGAAGAAACGTGTTTTTAAAGGTGGGGAAAAAAAGACATGAAGCTTGCTATAATACAGTAGTATACTGCCTGCTCCTGTAGAGTAAGCTAGTTGTAATGAAAAAGCTTTCTCTTCACAAAAAGATGAAACCTGTGGTTTCTTTGTTAATGAGAACTTCTTTACTGAGCTGTACTGAAGATGACACTTAACTTGAAGACACAAATCTCAAACAAAAGACTATTATGTTCTCAGCTACCCTGTGTCTGAAGAAAGCTGTGAAACTTCCCTAGAAGAAGCTTCCAGTTTTGCATGTTTGGGTTTTGGGAAGAAGTAGGATCTAATTAGTTTTTAAAACTACTGTTATCTTGGGATTTAAAATTCTAAAATGGCTAGCTTTCTGACTTGTGACGTCTTATTTTAAAAAATAATATAATACTTTTCCTTGAGAAGGAGATTTGTCCCCATTGAAAGTACAGATACACTTGACTGTTGCTTGAGTTGAAA
Source organism: Oxyura jamaicensis (assembly GCF_011077185.1). NCBI lineage: Eukaryota > Metazoa > Chordata > Aves > Anseriformes > Anatidae > Oxyura > Oxyura jamaicensis. The sequence goes on along the minus strand of NC_048899.1, from coordinate 39,608,486 downwards.
ATTTATCTCTGACTTATTGAACATTGAAGTGTTATTAGGGCCCTAATAATTTGGAAGTTGTTACACACAAGTGTAGACCCTACACACAAGTGTAGACCCTACTTAGAGGGACACTCATTCTATGAGTGAGAATGAGATCTGCTAGCTGGCTACAGCTGAGCTCTATTACACTGTGGAACTGTTGAGATGAATAGTAAATAAAAAATGCCTTAGTAGAATGAGAAGAATGCTCCATAAATGGTGAAGTTGGCATGAGTAAGTTTTTTTTTTTTTTTTTTTTTTTTTTTTTTTTTTTTTCTTTAGAGACACGATTGGATAAGTAGTGGAGGAATTTTAATTTGATCAATTTTCCTCTAGGCCTTAAAAATGCCAGGGAAATAATAGCCACATGTAGATCTGTTTCTCTAAACGAGCTTATTTTGAAGGCTGATCATTTGTACTAGCTCAGTGTACCAGCTTATTCTGCTTGTCTGTTTATGGTTAACTGTAAGTTACTTAATCCTTTTGTGCAGAATGGAGAACATAAAATCTGTAAAGAAGAAAAAGCATATATTTAGTAATCTCTAACATCTTTATGAGTGCAGTCAGTTATTTGGTTTGCAGAGTATGCTTCCTTTGTTGCAAAGTGATACAGTAACAACAGTGACATTCAAACAAAGAAATGTTGTATTTCTGAACTTCAGTGTGTATACTGTTGCAAGAAATAAGTTGCTTGAGGGAGAGCTTGAAGAGCTTGGAAAAAAAAAAATCAAGTAATATTTCTATGTACATTGGAAGCTTGTTTTTCCTCTTAGGACATATTAAAAGTTCTTGAGGATACTAGTTTCAGTCCCCACTTGTTGAATTCTTTTCATCCCTAACGATGGCTTACTTTACTGGAGCTGTGAATGGGGAAAAAAAAAAAAGAAAAAAAAAAAACAACACAAAAGAATTCTCACAGTTCCACTTTATTTGTAGAAACAGAAATAATGGAGAATGTTGAAACAGTACTTGAGATGTGATATGGATAACACTATTAATTCTCTTTATAGTTTTAGGTAAACTATAACTATTATAAACTATTAAGTAAATGGCTATAACTAAACAAGTGGTTTAAGAGTAAAAAAATCTGTTGAACAGAAGGCAGTATAATGTTTAGAGTAAATGGGAAGGAAAGAAGAGTCCTCAGAATCTGAACAGTATCATGATGAGGAATTGGTTTCATGGGTTATGTTTATATTGTCGTTATGGCAGTATTAGAGATGGTGAATGCTACAGTTAGTAGAAGGATCATTATGGATGATATCTAAAGTTTTTGTGTTTTTTGGGGGGAGTGAAAGAAAAAAAAGGGTTGAAGAAGATGTTAATTCCTAAATCATGCTATCTAAAGTAGGTATAAGTAAGGACTTGGTAGGTTTTGAAAACTACCCTGTTTCTTTTCATTATAAGGATGTAGATATTGTCTTTGAGTTGTTATCTAGGAGTATGACAGTGAATTAGAACAAATTTGGATTTTTTTTCCCCCCTTCCTTAAATTTGTTCTCACAGAGGTGCAGACAACATTGCTCGCTGGCTCAGCTCTGGGCACTGGGGGCTCCCTTTGGAGCTGGCTGGAACTGGCCCTTTTCTGACATGGGGCCAGTCAGGAGTTGTCAGAAACGTCTGGATTCTTCTCACAGAGGCCACTCCTGCAGCCATCCTGCTACCAAAACCTTTCCACAGAAACCCAGTACACTTTCTTAGTGCAGTGCCATCTCCCAGATTTGGCAATATCTAAGTACATTATTTTATCTGTCCCCTTTGCTCTTCTGCATTGGTGTCTTTGTAGCACATTGTCTCAAAGATGTGTTCCTCTGGTTTTCTGTTGGGTTTCCTGTTCCCTGGTTTAGAACCTGTCTTAAATTTGGATGCAGTGTGGTGCCCTTATTCAGATTTGATTCTTGTCTCAAACTCAGAGCAGCACTTCACTGCGTTTTTGGGGCTAAGTCTGTTCCATACAGTTACCTCTTTGTATTGTATAGCTTGCCAGCCCACTTTACCATCAATAGAAAAAATTGAGTGATTAGCTAGTCATAATGAGATAGGTGGGGGGAGGTGAATGGTAGATGAGATAAGAAACACCTGAAATGTGTATTGGTAACAGATGTAGGATAAAACAAAATTTGGGGGGGGGGGTGAGAGATGTGATATTAGAGCATCAGGTGAATAGCTGTACGTCATAAAATAAACATCTTGGGTATGTATCCATGAGTATCTGATGTTCCTAGCATTTGCAACGCAAGCACAAAGGTAATGCCTGAATTGGTTCACCTTTATACTGCAGTCTACCTGAGTCCTAGTGTGATTTAGGTAGGGAAATTCTAGGGGGGCAGTATATTTGGCTGGTGAAGAGACATTTTTTTTTTTCCATATAGGTTTTGTAAAATATTCTTGTCTTAAATTGAGTATATGCTTTGAGTATTAAAAGCAGGTTGAACAAAAGTAAATGGTGGGCAGAGTGCAGGTAGATTGGCAGAGAAATACAACTAATACAATTTATCAACTATCTGATGCTATTACTGATATGATAGGAAGAGGTAAAGGCATAGGCAATGAGGAAAAAGGATAAGAGTTAATGCTGAGCTTGTATAATACACACTTCAGAGAGATTGTGATACAAATTTTCATAAAGTTGCTTGCAAGTTTTGTCTAGTGCTCAAATATTTTGTTCCCTTGTATGTAATGTATTCAGGGTTCATATGGCATTAGTGGACATGCAGCTGTGAGATTTTGTGTGTGCGTGTTACTCCTGTGGTCCAGTTTCACTGTAAAATCAAGCTGTGAATTTTGAGGTTTAAAAATAACTCCTGGAGAAGCAACATGTAACTGAATTTCCTGAAGACTCCAAAAGTTGGTATGAAGGAGTACATTGGCTAAAGTAGTCTTCTGACAGGTCAGCTGGTAGAATGTACTACAGGAATGTTTGTGTGGGAGTAGTGTGTATAAATAACTAAATAAAAAAGTGTTTAGTCTGAGTACCTTATTTCTGTATGAGTAAGGCAAGATTATCTTTCCTTATTTTGTCCTAACTGTAACCTGGGTTTTTATTTTTTTTTTTTTTTTAATACTAGTTTGTATATATGCTAAAGAGATGTAGAACGGAAACAGACAAATGTAATTTTGTTTATTTCAGTGAAACTTGTAGTTTATTCTGCAGGGTGGTCTCGTTTAAAGAAAAAGATCTTACTAGGCATGTTTTGTTTTTAAAAAAATACATTTAGATTGTATGTGTGATATATAAGCAGACATTTTAAAATCACATTTTAACTGCTTTTAATTTTTTTCAATATTTGAAGCATTTTTTTTTTCAAAAAATAATTTAAAAAACAAGTACAGCAACAGAAAAGACAGAATTTGGAGTTCTAATTTTGTACTGTTCAGAGCAAGTAAAAATGGAAAATTAGAGAACAGCTTAAATGCTATCAGTTTAATAAAGCACGAGTTTAGAGCTTGTAGAGGGGTTATATGTGATTTGGTTTAAACATATTACAGAGGTGATGTCAAGGTGAAAACAGTTACGGAATGGTTGGAAATCATTGATATTCTGACTCTGAGGCTGTAAATGGCACTGTGACAGATGGAGTCTTTGTCAAGGAAGAAAAATGGCAGCTCTGGAACATCATAGATGTTTTTGCTGAGCAGCTCAGCACACAGGCTGTGACCTTTTAGTGTTCAGGAGTTCCTGCTGTGCTTTAGTAAATTGTCCTCTACTTTTATTCACTACAAGCAGATAAATAGTAGTGGTAATTCAGTACAATTTGGGATATTCCATAAGCTTGCTTTATTACAAGATTTTAAGTAATGTTTGAAGGTTGCATGCCAATTCTCCTTGAAGGCCCCAAAACAGCTTTTAACTAAGCATGTGTGTTAATAATTAAAGGCACATGTGTCTCTGTGTGTGTATATACAACTGCTAGTACAGCAGTCAATGTTAAAATAATATACAAAGTGTGAATTCATTGTAATATATTTTTAAACCACAAAGAGAAACAGTAAACAGTTCTAATTTTTACATTCTGTTGGTAGTGTCTGTATCTGTGATTTTCTTCAGTAAAATACAGTATTTCAAGATGTATCGAAGAAGCTGTTTCTGGTTAGTTTAGAAAAGATAAATACGATTGTTAAATTCAGTCTCATTTGTGAGTTCATGTTTTTCTTTGATTAAAAAAATTATTTTTAAAAAATCATTTATTTTTAGCAGTCATCAGCATCTGATTCTGTATACTGTTGTTATGGTTTCGTCCATATTCTAATCTGCTTCGCTTAAATGTGTGGGGTTGCGTCAGTACCTACAGAATGAGGGTTCACCTTTATCTGCAGAGTAATTAATTAATTAAAAATGTGCCAAGTAGTGAAAGTTAGGTTGTGATATCCTATGCTTAAGATACATGCCCATTTGTCCAATGTAAACAGTTACATACCAGAATCATATATTTCACATGTACAATAGATGTGGATGTCTTAGAATCTGTTTTCTCAGTTAATCACTTGAATTCAGATGTGTTTTTAACACTTCTCTATAATCTTCGCATCCATATGAGCTAGGTAGATACTAATAAATCTGCTGATCTCAGTTGAAGTAGTGTATAGTCTCGAGAGCCTGTAACATCTTGTAGAGGAAATGCTCAATTGGACAGCGAACCTATATGATAGGGTAGTACGTTACTGTTAGACGTGCAGGCATTACACAACTATAACCTGCCAGCAGTACTCTTTAGCCTACTTGACAATTGTTAAAATTATAGAAAGCAGTCACTGTTCATAACAGAAGACAATGGCCTAGCACTTTCAAGGGTTAAGGTTTCTTCTATTCAAGTCTTTCTTTCAACCCCTGAAGATCGTACAGCCTTTGCTCCTGAAGGTAAGATCACTATAATTGTGTCTATCTATTCAGTTCCAGTCATTTTGAGATAGAGCATATATGGCGTTTTTGCAGAAAGATAGATGATTGTGCACAAATGAGAGTAAGACAGCCTCATACTATATATGCCTGGAAGTTTATATTATATAAATATATCTAATATATATTTATGTATGCTTTGTTGGGCTAAAAAATGGCTAGGTGGCCAGGCCCAAAGAGTCATGGTGAATGGAGCCAAAACCAGTCAGAGGCTGGTAGCAAGTGGTGTCCCCCAGGGCTCAGTAGTAGGGCCAGTTCTCTTCAGTATCTACATCGATGATCTGGATGCCAAGTTTGAGCGCACCCTCATTTGGTTTGCAGACAACACCAAGTTAGGAGTGAGTGTTGATCTTCTCGAGGGTAGGAAGGCTCTGCAGAGGGATCTGGATAGGCCACACCGATGGGCCGAGGCCAGCTGTATGAAGTTCAAGAAGGCCAAGTGCTGTTTTTTTTTTTTTTTTTTTTTTTTTTTTTTTTTTTTTTTTGGTTTTGTTTTTTTGGTTTTGTTTTGGAACTTGGGGCACAAAAGTCCCATGCACGCTACAGGCTGAAGAGTGGCTGGAAAGCTGACAGTCCAAGAGGGACCTGTGGTATTGGTGAAATCAGTTCAATATGAGCCAACAGTATGCTCAGGTGGCCAAGAAGGCAAATATTCTGGCTTGTATCAGGAATAGTGTGGTTGGCAGGACTAGGGAGTTGATTGTCCCACCTGTCAGCTCTGGTGAGGCCACACGACGAGTACAGCATTCAGCTCTGGGGCCCCCAGTATAAGAAGAATTCTTAGAGTGAGTCCAGAGGAGGGCCACGAAGGTGATCAAGTGGCTGGAGCACCTCTCCTACCAAGACAGGCTGAGGGAGTTGGAGTTCTTCAGCCTGGAGAAGAGAAGGTGCCGGGGACACCTTATAGTGTCTTTTCAATACCTAAAGGGGGCCTACAGGAAAGCGGGGGAGGGACTCTTTATCAAAGAGTGTAGTGATAGGATGAGGGGGAATGGTTTAAAACTGAAAGAAATTTAGATTAGACATGAGAAAGAAGTTCTTTACTCTGAGGGTAGTGAGGCACTGGGACAGGTTGCCCAGAGAAGCTGTGGATGTCCCATGCCAGAAGCGTTCAAGGCCAGGCTGGATGGGGCTTTGGGCAACCTGGTCTAGTGGGGAGGTGTCCCTGTCCATGGCAAAGGGGGATTGGAATTACATGATCTTTGAAGTCCTTTCCAACCCTAACTATTCTGTGATGCTGTGTTTCAGTATTTATCTTGTAGAGCTGCGTATCTTTGGAAATGAGAAAAATGTTAGGAAAAGTAATGCTATATTTTATATTCCTTCCGCTCACAAAGCTCTCAATTACATAAGTTTTTGTTAACTTAAAAAGAATTGGAGCCCATGTGAAGAGTGTTTAAACTCCTATGTTTTCAACTACTTACCGTGTTCATTATGTCAGCTATCCTGATGCTGTTTTTCTTGGGATGCATGATGATTTGATATGACTAGCTCCAGAGATGCTTAAGTCCGTTTTCAGACACTTCATTATTTCTTCTCTAATTTTTAGTGGTGTCTTGTGCCTTTTTGTGTGTTTTTGGTGTTTTGATGGCCAGCTTATATATAAAAGGATTTGTTTAATGCTCTCAAGATAAAACAAGAAAATAAATTACAAGTTACTTTCATTTATTCCAAAGGAGCTCTTGATGCAGTTTTGGTATACTAAAAATTACTAATTGGCTGTTTGTCTTTATGGAATGAGAGTTTTGGAACGTTTGTTTTTTGTTGTTCATATTTTCTCACCTACCTACCAAACAAAGCAGCAAACCTTTTTTTTTTTACTGCATGTTGATATGACATTGGAGCTAACTTCATAGTGGCAGTATGGGAACAATATATTATTTGTAGCATTTCAGTTAAAAAACAACAACTGAGAGAAGTGGGGAAAAAAACAGTGGAACATATTATTGATTTCAGTACTTTTTAAGTGAACTCAAAACAGTCTTGGTAATCATGGAGCTAGTGGTGTAAATAGGTTGCTTTTTATCTAAGTAGTATAGGGCAGCTTGTATCCCACAAAACCAAAATACGATAGTATTTAGATATATATAGAGAAAAATACCTTTTTAGTCTTTCTGTGGTCAGCACTGAATAAGTAATTGCATTCACTATTCATCTTTCTATGCACTAACATGTTTTGCATAACAGATACGTACAGTTTATGCTTCTATGTAATGCTATTCGTTTTGCTGGATTGTTTTACTTGGTTTCTAACTTCTGTTCATGTTTATTCATTAGATCAATATAGACAAGATTTTTAAATAATGTGTGTTATTCCTTGTATTAACTGGTATATAACTCTAGACATGGGAGTATAGTTTATGTTCCAAGTAACACCCAATTTTCATTAGATATTCCTACAGTTTTACAGAGAAGTAAAACTCCTTTGTCTCCTTAGCACTCACTGTTAATGCACCTTGAAAGAAAAATCAATGCTGAGAGAACCCATGCAATAAGTAAAGAAATAAATTTTGTAGAATGGAAAGTATTGCCCATAATGTTAACAAAATACTTTACAGTACTGCTGTACTTGAGCAGCGAAACTGGGAGGACAAAGTAGTGAAAGGTCGAGGAAAAATGAGAGGACGAACAAACGATGCAAAAAGAAAATGACACTGAGGTCTTGGTTTAATACATGTGTATTCCAGGTTGATGGCTGATTTCATTAGCAAATCTCATTGTTATGCAATGTCTGTTCTTCTGCAGCAAAATGAATGTTGTATTCTCAGAGGCTCTGTGTGTGTGTATGTGATGCTGTGGTGATAGATAAATTAAAGAATATGTATTTTTAGGTATTCTAATCTTCTAAAATTTACAAAAATACCCTCATATTTTACAGTAGTCTTACATTTCAGTTTTCCAATAACCCGATAATGGTTATTTTCATGGAAAATAGCAGTGTTCTCTCCCCTCCCCTTTCTCTGTGCGTTTCTTTGCCATTTTGCAACCTATGTGATCTTTTCCTGAGAATAACTAAATAACAGTTAATACGAAGCTTACCATGTCAAAAAAAGAAAAAGTTTAACTGTTGGTCTCTGTACTGCTTTTTAAAAATACCTGATATTAACATATGGAGCATTGAAATAAAAATAATTTCAGTAAAATCTCAGCAGACATAATTCTTAATAATAATTTTTCTGTATATTCCATAAAAATACTAAAGTGAAAAACTGTGCTTATCATAAGATGAATCAGCTGTAATATGAAATGACATGTTTTAGTACACTGGAGGACAACAGGATCCTTAAGATGTATGCTTTAGTTTCTTTTGGTAGCGAACAAGCTACTCTGTATCTTTGATAAGGCATTTTGATATACACTATGCAAAAGGAGGGAGCACATGAGAAGGCACTGGTGCAGGAAAATTAAAATACACTGAGATAATTTAATTCAGGTATTTATGTGCTTTCAGAATTTATTCTGTATGTAGCTTTGTGGGGTCAAAATTTAGCAGAAAATGGCTGAAATGCTACTGAATTAGAATTGGGGAATTTTGAATAGTTTTGTGACCAGTTCTGGGTTACGAACCATCATGAAGAAGGCTTTAGGGCACCATGGTAATTTTTTTTTTTTGAATGCCTTTTATATGCATTTGAGCAATTCTGTTCTTATTTATTTATTTATTTTAGAGATGTTTAATAATGATATAGTATGGCTGGCTCTTTCTGAGAGGTAGTTCACTAACCACTGTATTTGTTCCAATTCCAAGATACCGTTTTAGAAATGAGATTGCTAGGATGAAGTGTCTGTGCGTTCAGTAAATAACAAGAATGGAATGGTACTTTAAATGAGGCAAAATAATGAGCAATAGACTGATATGTGTGACCAGAATATGGAGGAGGTAGAACAAAGAGGAAGTTGCTACCCTTCCTTTCCCCTTGGGAAGGAGAACCTCTTCCTGACCCTTTGCCTTGGTAGGGCTGTAACCAGCATAAGAATGCATCAGCTGATGGGTTTTAAAAGATTGTTTGGTGTGTTTTTTCTTGGTGGTAAGAAACTAATTGAAATGAGATGATGATCCGTCTCCTGCTGCGTATTGATGTTTGCCATTGTAGAGAACAATGTCAATGTCTGATGTTAACCCCTGTGTAATAATGGCACCCAAGTGTACTTTTTCTGCAGTAGCATATATGGGGAACAGTGATATGGAGGCTTATGAATGCAGTCAGAATCTAACTCCTAAGACTTGCTTTGGTATGCAATAATGTGAATGGCTCTTTGGTGTGAAATGTGGTTGAGACTTGGCACAGGACAGGTAGGATGAGGAAAGGTTCCGTCTCCCTTCTTTCTGTAGCTTAGTTGGCGATTACTTTTATTTAACCCATTAAGTTTTCTTGAGGAGGAAGATGATTTATAAGTTCTGGTGCCACACCCCAGAAAACGATTTCTGAAAGTAATGAATTGTCCTCTTTGCCCTCTCGTGTGTATTACTCATCCATGCAGTTACTGTCAAAGCATTCTGGCTAAAATTGCCAGAAGCAAAACATAGACCAATACTGTATATGGAACTTTCAGAAATTAATTTATTGATTTAATGCATTACAGAGATGACTGTAGGGAGTACCTGTTCTCCAAAGCTATTGCTGCAGATTGAATTCATAGATGATACTGAATTTAGGTGTTGTTTTTATGTACGTAAACATCCACTGTTTTAAATATGCTTCTGTTGTGAAGTTATCTGTAGTTCTTGCAGTGATTTTGGTATCCAGGGTATGATGCCAAATGCAGATTTTTGGCTTTGTTGGTATTCAGTATAGGTTGTGTAGAGATTACCTGTTCTTCTTTCAGGTGAGCATAAGCAACATTCATGGCATAACTGGTTTTACTTTTCATTATCAAAGGATAAACTATGGTGTTATAAAGCAAGTCTTGTGTTGAAATAGAGCTACTAGACTGACACAGGTAGTTATAGATAGGCTCATATCTCTTTAAGAGTTGCTATTTGTTTGATACAATTTTGAGATGACTCTTGGAGTTTGTAGCGGTACGGTTTCTAACGTTTTGAAATCCCTTTGACAGGAGACATAGCTTCCATGAAAGGAGACATGGCTCTGCAAGAAGTTCTTAAAGTTACTTATAAAAAGAAACAAAAAACCCAACCAAACAAAAAAACAGCAACAGGATATTGTATTCTCTTTAGGACCATAGAATTAATTCCTGTTCTCTGTGTATGTGTGTATAAACAACCAATGCCTGTATTTGTAGCTAGAATGTGCTACATAAAAATAATAATATTTTTTAAATTTCCCAGGAAGACAGTAGCTCTGTAGTTTCTACATGTAGTTTCTGCTATAATTTCTATGAGTCTAATTAAAAGCGGAGCTCAGAAAATAAATACAGACCTTCCATTTGGCTGTTTTCAATGTTATATTTTGTCTCTCTTTCCTCCTTTGTTATCTCAAAGAAAACAGCTGTTCCACAGTAAATATTTTTCACATGATGAGCAATTCAGATTGATACAATTTTAGAAAAATGATCTACTAGAAGGTAGTATTTGAACATGCAGAACCGTACATGATTCGCACTGAATCATGTGAGACTCAAATTCATTGAGGCTGTTTTTCTGGAGTGGATAACAAATCTCAGACTGGGACTTCAAATCAGTATCTTTTAAGTCTTGCTGTGAGAGCCTGCTTGCTGTGATACTAGTACCGAACGTACCTCAATTAGGTACAATATATATTGCTTTTAAAAAGTGTTTTAAGACTACTGGTAAGAGTTTTGTTGGTACTCATACTCCTTCTCTTTACAGAAGGCTTTTTTCTCTTGGATTTTTACTCTTCCTTTAGAAATGCTGTATACTGCTTGACAAGACCACTTTTTTTGCAACGTGGATAGCAGTAGGAGACTGTTAAACTGATGTTTTGCTATAGTGTTTTACTTAGGGGAATGAATTATTTGAGTAGGAAATCGTGTCTGTGATCATTAAATCTGTAACAAGTATGGCTCACGGAAGTCCTGCATTAGATACTCTTTGGTTGAAGAGATCCCTGTTGTTAATATGTCTTACTTTGGGAGACTGTGATGGCAGAATAACTGCTTCATTGGCTCAAGTTACATATTCAGCAGCAGTGTTTGCTCTTACAGTTTACCCTTTCATAGTTGATAATCTTCCCAGAAATGCTTTCTGTATGCTTTTCTTTTCATAGCTGTTCCTTGTTCTTTTCTTGAGCTTATTTTTAACATTATTATTAGAAACTTCTCGATTGTTCTGTTCCTGGCTTTGTTTCCTCAGACATGTTACGTTGCTGTTTTCCTTAGTTTTTCATTCATGCTGCTAAGAGGGAAAAATAATTCATTTTCAGTTTTGTGCATTTCCTCTAGTATATAAATAATGTCTTATCTTACAGCATGCTACCATTCAAGCCCTTGTGTTCTTGTTCTAGGGCACTTCAGCAGTTCTATTTGCATCAACATGCTGTACAATAAATTGAACCAATTTATCCCTTAAATAAGTTCCGTCTCCTCTCAGTTGGCCAGATAGTTTATTCCAGTTGCTCACGGATAGCAAGCCTATTCTTCCATTTATTTTAATTAGTCAAGGTGGTGGTGGGTGGGTGGGTGTTGTTTGTTTGATTGTTTGGGGTGGCGTTGTGTTTTTTATTTATTTATTTTCCCTAGTATCCTAGGTCCCCTTCAGTTCCACCGTGAAAATCTTTTTTTTTTTTTTATTTTTTTTTATTTTATTTTTTTTATTTTTTTTAATTTTTTTAAATTTTTGGGTTGGGAAAAAATTCCCCCCCCCCCCCCGCCCGATCATTGCAATATGTGTAGTCCAGCATAGAAAAAAAGGCAAAAATTGTATTCAGTAAGGTTAATTTTGACGATTTATGAATATTAGTAGCAGATTTTACTTTTTTTTTCCAGATCAGTGCTTAAATGCTTACACAGTGATTCATATTTGTTTCTCTCAGTTTCAGATTTTTCCAGTTGTGATTCGGGTTATCGTTTCAGAGCATTTTCTCATACGAACACAACTTTGTGAGCAGGTTTTATTGCATGCATATGTGTACATAAGGACAATTTCAGGGAAAATAAATGGCAACTTTGGCTTGCCTTCGAAAAGAAAACAATGAAGTACAGTATTGACAGCTATCTAATATTGTCGAAAAACATTCTTTCATGATTCAAAGTTATTTTTATGTTTTCTGATGCCTTGTCAACTCATGTAATTAAAATACAGACAAACATTTTATTAAAACTGTATATTTCACCTAGGCTGATTTTTGCTTCTGTGAGCATGCGTGTTTAGTGTTGATCCAAGTGCTCCACCTGCCTTTCAGTTTGTTTACCAGGAAATCAAGAGGTGTAAACTGCAGGAAGTACTATTTGACCCTCTCCGACAGTATCTCATTACAATAATTGCTAATCTCTGAGTAAGACAGCCATGTTTTGTGCGTAACACAGAGGGAGGTTGTGGTAGATTAGAGATGCTTCTTGAAGTACAGCTTTGTAAATGCTTGCTTGCATTTTGTTTTCAGGGTAGCTTTTGACAATAGACATCTGACGACCTTTGGGCTCAGCAAAGCTCGAGCACAATAGCTTGTGTTCTTCCTTCCTTCCGTGACCGGGGGGGGGAGGGGGGGAGAAGCCTACGGCTTGTTTTGGAGTGCTGTCGTTGCTCTGTAGAGACAGGATAATGGCTACTTCCTGATTAAATCACTCTCCACAGTAAGCTGTTAATATTCTGTATCTGTTCTTCTGTAATGCCAAGTTTTCAGTGCTTTTCTTCTGTGCTTCTTTCCCTCCCCCACCCCCCACCCCGCAAAGTTAATAGTTTGAAGTGTTTATAGATTGAAGAAAGAATATTTAGAGTTGTAACTTAAAAATTTTTAGTATAAGACTAGTGCTGTTTTGTAATGCTTATCTGACAGTAGTGATGAGAAAATACACCTCATTTGCATGAGATTTTAAAAAGAAAAAGCATTGAAGTCTGTTTAGGTGTTGGAAAAATAACTGGCATTAACTTTGAAAAATTACAACATTCATTGGACAAACACAGACATAAAACGCCTATGTGTCATGCATGTTCATAGTTCATTTTTATCATTTTGCAGAAGTGTGTTTCATATCTAACATAAACCTAGTTTTTGAATAAAACAACCTTTTGGTGTCCTTTTTTGATTGTATAAGAAATGTTTTACTGTTCTGCATTTATTAAAACTGATGGGTTCTTTTTCCTTCAAGCAATTCGTCTTTTTTTTTGCTGATGAAGACTAGGTAGGTGTGTGACAGCTTTCACTCAGTGTACAGGTCTGGTTTTATTTTGCATTGGAGTATTCGTCTAAGAGATTTCGTATTGTAAAGTGATAGTTACAGGACGCTTGTGTTATTCTGATTTGTTAAGTGGGTCAAAATGATTTTAGGGATGGTCTTATTTTATACTAGTGTTAATGGCATAGAATTTTTCATAGAGTTGTAGGTACTGTGGTAAGCATTCTGAAGTTCTGCATTAAAAATACGAATTCCTGTTTTTGTTGTTTTCATCCAAGTTTAGAAAGGTGCTAAGGCAAATTTTGCAGTTGCAGAATATGTGCCAAAATAATAATTGCGTTCTTGATACTCAAGATTTCTTGTCCATCAAAACATGCTATATCATCCTCCACAGGGTTTGCATTCCTGTGGTGCTTAGACAGCTTTATTATTATTATTATTATTATTATTTTGATATCCCTGGACAGTTCTTTTCAATGTCCTACAATTCTGATGTTGCAAAAACATCTGCCTTGTTTTTCCTAATCTCTTAGCATATTCTGTGACTATAGAGCCTCGTAAATGTACAGCATGGTGTCTCATGGCTGAATTTGTTGGCTCAAAGCTTCATGCTTCCTTTCTGGACAGAACTGGATTCCCGTGGGACAGGAGGGACAGCCCTGATAGCTGCTGGAGCTGCTGGTTTGTGGGCTGCCTTTCTGTGTAGAGGGAAGCACAGGGAACAGACACTCTCAGACAGGGACAGAGTTGCTCTTGCTACATGTGGAAGGACAGATCCTGATCTGGGCTGTAGCCATAGGCCCTGGCCACCTTTTGTTGCCATCCTATTGAAGTGAATGCTGTGTGGCAGGAGTTGGTGCTGCTTTGGCTGCATTCTGCCTTATTCCTGCAAAAGAGCTGCCGTCTTACCTGTTATTCCGATGTGTCCGTGATGTCCTGGCTTACATTTACAGTGTGCCTTCAAATTTTGAAATAATGGTTTATGGGAATACTGTGTATCATTATTTAGCTTTAAGTGATTGCCAAGCTTTGCCAAGAAACAACAGCTGATATAGCTAAAATGGTCTTCTGTATTTTAACTCTTTAATAATGGAGGAAAATCGAATGTTTAGCATTCGTATTTGTTAGGTGCCTGAAATCTAGTACTTTTTCTTTTTGTAGATGGCAATATAGGTGGTTTACTGTCTTCTCCAGTATGTAGAGGCAAAAACGCAATCTGTCAGGTTTTTGGTTTCTAGCCAGTTCCTGTAAGTGTGTAAATAGCATTAAAATGTCAGATTTGCGTCTGCATTATTTGTAAGAATAGTATTGAGAGTGGGGCTGGTAAGGGTAGTCCACTGACATGGTAAAAACTGCTTTGGCTTCTGTTGAGGCTTGTTTTTATTTCTTTGTACTTTAAGAACGCGTTATTACTCCTCCTAGTTATTCTGTTTAGGTAAACTTGAGGGGGCTTGTTTTTGCTTAAATGTTTCAGTGCATTTCAAGGTCTTAGTGCCTTAAAAGTGGAAGAAACAATGAAAAAAATTAACCAAGGAAGGACATTTTGGAAATGAGGGTGGATACCAATGATGAAGTGTATTTAAATATATATATGAATTTATATTACAGAGTACTTCCTTCTAAAACTGGTTCTGGAATCCTGAAGAACTACGTGCACGGAACAACACACAAATGCAGATACCATTTCTCTGTGTCTCAGCCTTGCTGCCTCAGTCTGTTAGTGGGAACCATTGCATTCCTGTTAGATGACACCAAAGGTGCTTTAAGTGTGCAAAATTGAGGAATTAGCATGCCTCAGTGGTAATTTTATTTGTCAAGGTGCCAAAACTCACCTAATGACATGAGAAGTGTATGCATTTTATCACTGTCATATGGAAAAGGGGTGAAATTATTCTTTAACTTGCAGAACTGAAGGTACGATTTTGAATTTTGTGCTTGTACGCTCTCTTAGTAATGAAATTTGGTGATATTCTAAAACAAAGTCAAAGCCATTGCAAGGCCTGAGGCTGTTCAAAAGATTTATGTTTCTGGAACTCTGACTTGGTATATGAGAACTCATCAGAGAATGCCGGTTGTTTTAGTTTTAGCAGTTTTTAAGGGATGAAGTATCTTACCCTTCTTGTTTGTTTGACTACATGATGTATTGTGTAGTCTGGAAGTTTAGGACTGCAGGACAAATGGTATCCTGTTCTGTCTTTATTTTTTGAAAGATTTACGGAGGAGCATCCACAAATTTATCCGTTTTGTTTACTTTTTGGGGTTCACATACACTAATAGATACTTGAGTTTACAGTGCAAAACTTTATTTCTTCCCAGAAGTATTGAATTGTGGGGACCTCTTTTCCTTATGTTATGCATTTGGATTTCTCTGCCCACTCATTTTCCAAACATGAAGCAGAAGGTGGGCAAAATATGGTGCTCGTGGTGAGTTTTATGAAAGCTTTTCTCTATGTGTATGTTAGAGCAGATGCATAGTTTTCATGAAGTTATCCTTTGTGTTAGTGCCTTTTATCATTCTTCAGAGGTGATAAGCAAGGTTCAGTTAGGGAAATACTGGCATGTTTGACACAAGCATGTATTTTAATACTCTTGCATTTTATTAACGCCCAGGTGTACCTGTGGCAGCTTTTGACATCAAAGGTTCAGTAGGACATTTCCTCAGTAAATTTTCATTAAGCTCTGTTGGTTCCTGTACTTGGAGCTGAGCCTCGATTTAGAGCTTGAGTAGAACTGGGGGTGGAGGAGTGTGGTAGAGTGATCCAGAGATCGGGTGTTTTGCAACAGAGATAAACTGGAATGAGGTTTTTAAGTAACAAAAAGTGGGAAACTGCTGTGTCCTTCTGGCACTATGAAGTTAGGTTTTGGAAGAGCGTGAAATTAACAGTAGTTAACTTCATCTGTCCTAGTTGAGAAATTCTTGGCCACTGTTTGTATTTCTCTTTTGTATTGTATTTCCAGTTTAGTCCGGTGTCTGCTCTGAGATAGTTCTACTAAGAGCTGAAATGCTTGAAGTTACTGTGTTGTACAAATGCACTGTTATGTGGTTAGTGGTAGGAGGAGAAGAAATAAATTGATTTTTTTGAAAAGAAAGGTTTCTTGAGCTAGTCGTAGAATTAGCTAAACCTGCAAAAGCAATACTTCAATGAATTTTGCCCTGTAGAGACTGTTACGAATTAAGTACATTAATAAATTCAAAAGAATTTTTCAGCAAGTTTGAGTAATTTCAGAGGCTTCTAATGTCTTTAAATTCACTGTGGTGATTGTGTGTGTGTATATATATATATATATTTAACAAAAGCTTTGAGATGCTGTAGAATTCTGTTTTCCATTGTGACAGGAAAGGCTTTCTGTTGTTACTACAGGATGACGGATAAAGATCATCAGCTTCTTTTTATTTTATTTTATTTTTTTAAAGGCAAAAAAGGCAGATGCTGGGTTTAAGTAAAAGTAAAACAAACAAACAAACAAAAAAAAACGTTTTTCTGACCAAGTATGCTTTAGGAGTTTTCCTTAATCTAACATAAGTTTTAACAGGTACTTCATTTCAAACACTGAATACCTTTTAAGTAATGTTTTATTCAAGATCTGCTGTAGTCTTAAATAAATTTTTCATGAAAAGTACAGAAAGATTAGAAAATTGTAGATTTTATTATGCAATAGAAAAATCCGCAGCTGCTAGACAACATTGCTTATCCTATTTATTGACTCCTTAATAATAAGGGATGTTACATAATACTAAAGAATGCTCAAGTTTATAGTAATATTTTCTAATCAATGGCTTATTTTTATAACTGTTGATTATTGATTGATTTAAAAAGCGTATTAACCTCCAGTCTGCATAGATGGCTTTTCTGTCCTTTATCCTGCTCATTTGGTGCTAATAGGTAGTTTTTAAGAGGATTTATTTAAACACAATTGAACTGAAAGGTTTGTTTGTTTGTTTGTTTACTGTTCTAGGACTTAAAGGCTTGACTGTCTTCTAATAATTTCTAGGAAACAAAAAATAATGTCTCATTCATGTTTATTCAAAATAATATTTTGAGAAGATAGTGTTTGCCAGCTCTCCCCTTTTCTTCTGGTATCTAGAACTTGTTTTGGAGTGTTTGTCTCAAAGTTCCAGATCCAAATATTTTTTGGTATTGAAGCCCAAAACATTGCATCGTTTTGTTTCTAAAACTAATGTAATGAATAAGGAAAGATATCTCAGGATATAGATGTGTGGAATCATCCGGTGTGTAAGAATAATTGAACATTGTGGTGTGTTAGCAGTGCAACTGGAAGGTAAGACATGGTCTCACAATTGCTGAGACTTGGAATTTTATTTTGCAAAAGAATTGTGTTGCTCTCTTAATGACGAGGACAGAGGTGATGTGCAAAATGTGAGAGAAGCGACAAGTTGTAAAAAATGACTGTCAAAAATAAGCAAAAATCACAGCCATATGAACACACATGGGCATCTAATTAGAGGAACTACATATTTGATACCGTATTTTTGAACACGTACAATAAAAAGGAATAAAAAACAGGCTTACAAATGCCTGAAATGCTACAAATGATCTTTATGCTTCTTCATCTTAACATTGATTTTTGCAGTGATCCCCAGAAACACAATTTTTGTTGGGTAGAGCTAATTAATAACTTTTTATTTTTAAGAAAACAAAACCAAAACACAAAACCATTAAAAAACAGCAGACCAAGCCATGCTTAGTGAACTTGCTCACTTGAAATTTATTTTCTGTGGTTCTTGAACACTTAGTTTCTTTTGTTCACACTACTATTGACGTAGGGTTTTTGATGTTGATACCTGTTAGCTCTCTATTTCAGGTCTATCCTGAGAAAGAATCTTTTGTGATATATTTAGAAAATGTAATTTGTCTCAGTTCAGAAATATTGAATAATAGTTTAATATCGAAAATTAGTTATATATACAGTTTGCTCACTGTCTTCACAAACTTTAGTATAAAATGCTATCAACCTCTCTTCTGCAAAACAAGATACCATACCACTAGAATCTAATGCAGAGGAACAGATTATCTAATTCTCACAATCAGGATTAAAAAAAAAAAAGGTTATGTGAGGAATGGAACATTGCCTTCTTTACATATAAACTGAAAATATTATTTTAATCTACTTAAGGTGAACTGTCTTACACAAAATTACAGTCCTTAAAAAATGATGGTCATCCCTAGTCAGTATAAAATGCTGAAAGACTGCTGTGGTTCCTCGGTCCTCAGAACTTCCACGTATCATCCTCTTCCTAGTATCTAAGGCATGAGTGCTGATCTTCCTAAGCTGGAAAGGTTGTACAGCTGCTCAATTGGCAGAAGTAAATTAGATGATGAGTCCTTTTCTTGTCACCTGATTGAGTTTACCATGTCATAGTCTAAATGTATAAAAGATGGAGCAAAAACAAATGCATTTTTGAAATGACATGTTTTATTCTGAATCTATTTAAAATGCCCGTTGTATGTTAGCAAAATAATGGAATGGCCTCTGATTCCTGTTAAGTTTCCATTTTGACTGAGCCAGATTGCACTCATTTAGGCCAATCTTAGGGAGCTGCATTTGCATTTTGGTCATTTTTAGTATGTTGACTTAGGTGGATAAGGGCTGTTAAAACAAATGTTTGCAGAATTGTGGTGTGGTATATTTGTGTTATTATAACTATCATTGCTGCTATGGATTCTTATGCAGTAAACTGAGTTGTTACATCAATGATTGAATTTGGCCTGATATTGGGGGGGGGGGGGGGGGCGCGGGGGGGCTGTAAAGGCTTCAGAGCATAATGCAGGAATGCACCATGTGCCTTGCATAGTGTAGCTATCTAGCTATAAATTAAGGTTATTAGTGGAGTTTCTTTGTGGTTGATATGATATCGAAGAAACATAAGCCAAACTTGCTGTTCATTTACTAAAAATAAAATTGTTAGTGTTTTCTTCCCTTAATTTTATGTGAATTACTTAAAGAAAATTATCAAAAGTCACATAATTACAATGAAGATGTCTTTAAGATTTGTACTTCTTTTTATCTTCCTTCTCTGAGAGTCTTTGGTCAGGGTGGTACTTTGTTGTATTTTTTGGCATATCACTGCTTTTATATTTTTGTTTGTCTTTGGTTCTGTGTCCTTTGTGACATGGTAGTGCAGAACCCACAGGTGCTGCTTGGCATGCTTGTTCACCCCCTGGCCAGCACTCTCACTCCTGACCCTCTTTGCGCTGACCTGTTAGGGCTCTGCCCAGCTACAAAGGGCAAGAATTAGATTTTCAATTTTAGATCATAAAATGGAACTGCATTTCCCATTTGTGATGAACTTGACTGTGCTGGAGTGTCTAATCTGAGAGAGACTGATGTGCTTCCCTTAAACAGCTGTAAAATCTTTAAGCATTAAAGCACGTGCTGACTCTAGAAATAGCCATGGACTGGTGATATGTTGCAAAATGACCAAATACCTTGCTCTGTGGGCAAGATAACACTGAATGCTGTGGGAGTCTGCTCCTGGTTGCTGTCAAATAGTTGTTATAAATTTCACTTGGATGTTGAAGAAGTCCAAAGTATATTTTTACTTTTGCACTTTCAAATTCTTGACTGTGTTCAAGGTAATAGTTAAAATAATGAAGTAATATATAAGTGTGTAGAGGCTTAACTGGAAATTTTAGGTGTGTGCATCTACATTTTGGATGTTTTTCAAGACTAGCTTCATAGTATTTAGGCATCCCAACTAATATTGACAGGATACTATTATATCAACAATCACATCCATTCAAGGGAGTTATTTCTTAATACGTACTTAAGAGAATATCTATTTTTTTCTATCACATTGTAGCAGAGGTTTTGAGCATGGAATTGCTAGCTAATTCAGTTCTTAAAAAATTCAGCTCATTAAATGTGAAAATGATTTAGTTGGTGCTTCCCATAGTAGAACTTCAGCTATGTTTAGTATTCTATGTTTATGAAACATTCTGTGTTTATCAGTAATGTTTTTCCTGCTTCTTTTTTTAAACAGATTTTTTTTTCTTGTGAAAATCTGCACATGCTTCCTTGCTTTTTTGTTCCTTTCTTTAGAGAGATTGCCTTCTGTTTTCACTGAGTAAAGTTGCATTCATAAATATTATTCACCATGGTGAACTTTGGGAAAAGAACTGGAGTTTTAAGCAAGGCATTTAGAAGGACTGACACAAAACACAACATGTGGAAGAGAATAATAATAATAAAAAACAACAGTTTTACTTAGTTTCTCGTTTACAAATATAAGGGTTTAAAAAGCAATCATGAAACTTTACCGTAAGTATTGACTGGCAAAATACACTAAAATGTAGTAAATATTTAATATATGCTCTCAAGCTTAAAAAGAATATAGATCTGTTGTAGCTGGGATGAGCTCTTTAGCCATAGAACATATTAGGTCTACAGTGTAATTATTGCTGATCCTGATTAATGACTCTCAGGGATTATCTTTTTTGGTTTCAACCATCTGCTGTGGCTTACAGTAATAAACCAACTAAACATAAATAAGGTTTGACTAATTTGAAAGCAAAAATACGTGTATCTAGGAAGAGTTCCATTTCTTCATCTCAAAATTTAACAAATACCAATATTCTATTTATTCTATTTATAACTTAAAACAAAAACTTAGCTGAATTAAAGGTTGAAATTGCAATCCCTAAAGAAAACACCTCCCCATGAAACAAATAAGAGTCCCCTTCCACCCCAAATACAAAAAAACACAACACTATAAAAAAACAAAACACCTACAAACTAATACTAAACATTAAAAGAACAGGTTTTACTATTTTTATTCTCCAATCTAATTGGTGCTGTATTGCCACTTCAGAGAGGTAGCTTGTGTTGGTTAAAAGCCTGCCAACTGGAGAGACATCCATTTCTGTATTTAAAAGAAAAAAAAAAAAGTTAATTTACCAAGCATATCTTCCCATTTAGCAGAAATGCTGATTGCTAATGGGTGGTTTCTAACTGTTCTTATTTATAAAATCATTAGATGGTAAATATTTTAATAATGAATTATAACACGCAACATGAGAGCAACGCTGCAGAAATTAGAGAGCTTTGGATGTCTTTGTTAGGAAACACGAGTGAAATACCAAGTCTGAATCCTGAATTCTGAATGTAGTGCACGGAAGCTTAGAAACACCTTTCCTTTTACAAGTGATGACTGTAATAATGCCATTATGGTGTGTTTCTGATTTCTCTTAGGACATTTGTGTATATATAGTTAATTCACGATAGCCATACTTAAAACAGTGAATACCAAAAGACAACAAAACCATAGGTTTCTGTGCAAACACTGCTTGTTGGCCTCACCTGAATTTGGTCATTCCATAGAGTCTTAGAAGTATCTTTTATTTTCATTTATATATATATATACTTTTGATTTCTGTATGTATACTAAAAATGTTTTTTTTGTAATGTGAAATAATGCATGTGAATGCTACAGACTTGAAGTATGAAAACTTTATTAATTATAAAAATAGGCAACATTATTAGATTGAATGAACGTTACAATATTTAAAGCATACAGTAGTTAATTTGTTCTTTATTAAAAGTACTTCTTCTTTAACCGTAGATAGAAAGTTTTAATTGGAGAAAAGTATGCATTTAGGTGTCCTGGAATTAAAAAATAAAAATAAAAAATATAATGTTTAGTAGTATTTGGCTTTGAAAATTTCTTCGAAGGAAAATGTTTTAATTATAACTACTGTTCTAAAGCAAAAGTTCATAGCCCTCATATTCAGTCAAGTAATACTTTTTTCCATATCAATGTAACCAGTTGATTATTTTTTTTTTACATATTTGCAGATAGAATAAATTCTCCTGAATGCTTGAAAATACTACATGATAAATGTGGGGAGTAAAGAACAAAATCAGTATAGTCTTCCAGTGCTTTTATCTGTAGAGTGGTCGTTTGTTACGTAAAGGGTGGGCAGTTCTAGATGGTATACTGTAGTTCCCTTGTTGGCAGATTTTTCACTTCATTTCTTATGTTTTGCTATCTAGCAAAGTCTAGAGACCTTATTCAGTCCGAAATTACCACATGTAAGAATAATCACTGATAAATAATTTGATTTGCTTAAATGGCATTGTTTGTATTTCCTCTGGCTTTTTAAGATGCGGCTTTAGTGGCTGCGAAGAACAAAGATGTTGTATCTTTCAGGAGGAGTAGATAACGGCTTTTATGCTGCCTTTCCAAATGAGTATTTTAAAAGTCACTGTTTTGACATAACTTTGGGTCAGAACTGCTTAATGCTTTTCCAAATTCTGTTTTAATTAAAATAGATATTCTTGTGCGTATTTTGTCATTTTGTTTTAGTAAGATAAGAGTGAGATTTTATATCAGTTGTTAGACTGATGCGGAGTACTTGGCCTCCTCACCTTGGCAGTGATAGGCCTGAGAAACAGTGGTGCCACTTGTAGCTGAAGGAGACTCTAGGACAGGAACCTGTTTCTCAGGAGTTTCCCGGATAGGTGTTAACTGTGGTTAGTCTCATTCAGCTTAAAATAATAATGGGACGCTAAGAAGATGTCTTCCCCATCTTACTGAACTCTGATCCTGACCCATCGTCAACTGGAATTCTTGCAGATTGAGTCAGTGTTCTGATTGTGCTGCCACCATGGTTAGATATTATTTGCTGGAATAAAATGTTTAAGTATTTGAGAAACGATTTCTCAACAAGTATGTTTTTAGTGATAATTCTAATGTGTATTTTTCTTAGAGTACAGACACATGTTCAGTTAAATAAGCCTTCTATCTTGATTTAGGCAATTCATGGCACAAGTAAAAGCATCACTCTATAAGAGAAGTCCACCGGGGGGGCGGGAGTGGGTGGAGGGGGAAAGCTAGCAATTTTACGGGATTTGTTATATTTACAATATTCCACCATAACAACTAGGCCGTTTCCCAAGTTGAAATACTTTATATGGACTTGTCTACATTACGAGTTCTTAAACACCCTCTAGGGGAGCAGCAAGAGCAGTGCTACTCTGCAAGGAGGAGCAGGCTGGGAGCTGAAGGTGACACAGACAGCGCCTTCCCTGAGCAGGGAACAGTTCGACAGGATCTGAAGGCAGAGTGGAGTAGCGTGCTGGTTGTAGGATCCAGATAAAATAAAGGAATTGGTTGGGCCTAGGATCTCTCTGGTCATCTGGTCAGGAGTAGCAGAAGATAAGGGCTGATACAGGCCTGGAGGGAAGCTACAACACATAACAAGGGGTCTAGCCATGAAGTGTGGGTACAGACCACCTTGCAGAGAGGCCTATATGACCTGACTCAGATGAGCACTGAAGGTGCAGGCCTGAACCCAAATGAAGCTTCTGGGCAGAGGGTGTGGGATGATTGTCTTAGGTGAGGCTCCTTGGGGCAATTAAGGCTTCTTAGTGCTGCTAAGGCCCTGACCCTGAGGCTACTGGTGGGCATTGGAGACGGCAGTTAATGTCATAGGTTCCATTGTGCAGCATTCAAGTTCAAATATGACGTTGCTCTCAACAGAAGTACTTAATTCCCTTACTGCTGCAGTTATGCTGAATTCCCCTGATAACTGAGTGCTCTTCTTGTGGTGTAGCTCTCACCTGAAGGTCTCTCAGGAAACCGCTTGAGTCAAGTGCAATTCCTGCAACATGGTCAGCACAGACAATCCTGTAGGCCCCCTTGTGATTTCATTTCCTGCTGCAGAAAGTAGACGTTTTTATTCTCCTTTACAGATATGGAGTCTGGAGAGCGGTTAACGTCCTCGTCGATCTCATCTAGTGTAGCTACTTCATCTCCAGTGTCTTCTACACCTTCTGTTCCTTCTGCAGTTTCCAAGGGTGGCCTTACCACTGGAGCTGCATCACTGAGTTCCACCATCAACACATGCGGTAAGAATAACTCAAGTATATATTGCAATGTGATTTTAGTGTTAGCAAATACTTGGAATTATTAATACATGGTCAAATATAATAAGGTTTCACAGATGCATCAAAATGTTCATTTTTTGGTTATTTTTATGACGTAAATTCATATCTGTATATATTTTGCATAGTGCTTATGTATTAAAGGATTAAAATGATTTATGCATTTTAAAAGTGAAAGAACTTTGCAGTTTGCTGAACTGCCTCAGTAGTGGGGATTGTTTTACAAATTGATTTAGCAGACTTGCCGTCACTTTTCAGGTTTAGATATGAACTTCTTGAGTATGCATCATGTTCTCAGTATTCAAGCCTAGCCCCTACTCTGTTTTTATGTCTGGAGAAATAGTTTATTCTAATGGAAGTTGTGATGGAAAAACTGAACTTCAAAATTTCTTAGTCTTACATAAACTTGACTAGTCAAACAGCTTGAATTGAATCAGAAATTGATAGAAATCAGAAAAAGATTTCTCCGTGCAAGGATATTATTTTTGTAAATTAAACTCAACTGCTGAATCATGTAAGTTACAAACAAAGCTAGAAATGGTGAATTAACTAGCTAGTCCTTACTGTTTTTTTCTTCTTTTGGGGGAGTGAATTTTAAATATATATACATATAAATAGAAAACATTGAAATATGCTGGAGTAACCTTTTATTGTAGTGTTATCTCCCTGGCAAAGCATAAAGACTCCCAGTCCTAACTCACCATGCATGCTGGCAACTGACAGGGTACGCAATCAAGTTTATAACAGAAGCTACTTAAAAGACTTGATTATTGCAAAGAAAATTAGTAGAAGGATTTGGAATAGAATGGGACCCTTTTATTCTAATACACACAAGATGCCTTTAACCTTCTCTTAGAAAGAATAGTTGATCATTCTTAATTGATTATTAAATGTGAATAAAAAAAGTTTTTTAAAAGCTAACATACTTTGATTATCAGAATGAGACCGATTTTTTTAATATAAATATTTTTATATAAATAACATAAAATCACAGAAGTGAAAAACACAGTTTGGAAACAGACTGGGATACTAATATATCTTGTCTACAGAATATCCTATAGAGTCAGAAAAAGTTTGACTTACTAGTTATGATAAAACAATGTTCAGCTGGTTGACAGCATGAACACTTCTGCAAAATTTCTCTAGAACAATGTATACCTTTTCAGAGTGGATGCAACAGTAACCACAGTGTAGTGTTGTGTCAGATAGAAGAATGAATATACTCCTAAATAAAACTGATGGGACAGTACTGATAGTAAACTACATTCCAGCTTCTTTTTAGGAATACAAAGTGTCCTTGAGAAAATATATACAAAAGATCAGATGCAGCAGGCAAGGGATTTAACCATTAAAAAATAAATAAATAAAGGAAAGAACTTATGAATACAGATAGTTGCTATCAGTCTCTTTAACTATCAGTTGCTGGACAAAAATGAAACTTTTTTTTTTTTTAAGTTGAGGTTAAAATGAAAAGGCTACCTAAGCAAAGGGCTAACTGAATTTTCTAGTGAAGACAAAAACTGACAGCCTAGTATCATTACTACATTTTTTACCTTCTTTCAGATGAGTTATATTTTGTTCATTTTGTTTAACTATAAATCCTCTATATGCACAGCACTACAGAACACTCACAATTAGATGTTGTAATACCTACAAAGTACATACGGTGAGGAGAGGTAATTGAGTCTCATAAATCTTCACTTTGGGATTGTATGTTTATAGTCATATGTAAATTAACTTGTAGTATGTTCTGAGAACTACCACAGAGAACTGTTTTTAATGGCATGTGTTACTGAATACAATGTGTCTTCTCAAGGTGAGTTTGTAGTGGACTACAGAAAATTAAAAACATTGTTATTCGTTCTGGATCAATTTCAGCTTAAGCACCTTTTCTGGCTGGTTTTAGAGTAATTAAAATAAATAGATGAAGCATAGTTCCAGGGATACGTACCTGGTTTCTAGTTGTCTTCTTTAGGAAGTTGCAGAAGAACACACTTAGGCTGTAGAGGACGCTCAGAATTTACTGGTTATACTATACCAGCGCAGAAGGGTTTCTCAGCTTGGAGAATGTGTTCTTGCTCACTCCACTTCAACAACACAAGTTTGTTCTGAACAGTAGTGGATTACCGTGAACTTAAGTCCCAGTTGAAAATATTTTGATTTAATTTTTAAAAGAGTCAGTATTACTTAAGATAAAAAATTAATAGGTATATTTCCTAGTGTTAGCAACTTCGGAAGAGTACAAGTCAATAGCCTTTTCTTACATGAGTAAATGTTATCATAATACAGTGTTTTTATGAGGTGTGATTATAGCAGCATGTAAAACTGTTTAAAGCTGAACAGTTTGGTCTTAGGATTTTGATATTATCAGAGCTGAATGGTTCTTTAGGGTTATCCCAAGTATTTAAGAGTTTTACAATTCTCTTTCACCTGATGGTTGCTATTAAGACTATACAGGTTAATGGTTAGTTTTGAATGTTGTTTCCAACAATGAGGTTGGGATCTATTTCTTTCAGTGTTGTTTGTAATACATTTTGGTGTAGTGCTTTTTGGATGCTGGAGGCTGAAAGTGACTGTTGTGTTTGAGCATCTAAATAATTTGATTTTAAAACAGCATTAAGCATGTGGTAGTTCTTACGGCACTCCCATTGAGGCTTTTAATATGTGATTGATACTTCTTAAAATATGGCTTAGTAGGTTGGTACTCTTTTGTATGTTCTTTATATATTTCACTCTTTCAAGTTTACAAGTTTATCTGCAGTGTTTGTGCCTGAATTCTGTATTGGCTTTGTCAGCGGAGTAGATCTGTTGGTCCATTTTGAAAATTTCATTTTTTTCTCGGAAAATTAGTTTGACTAGTTTCTTTTTTTGCTTGTGATTTATGAAGGCAAGTTAAAGGTGGAGTCCTTGCAGTTGCATTCATGTGTTTTATCTCTGTACTTGTTTCCTCGAGAGCATAGTCAGAGGCTATTAAAATGATAAAACCCCCACTCCCTCCCCCTCTTTGAGTGGGTCTTTTAATGAGATAGCAAGTGCTTTGCTTTCATTTAAAATAGCAGATATTTTGGACATTTCTCTGGTCTGATGAAGGCTTTTTAGATTATTATTATTTTGAGATTGGTGGATTGTTACTGTGTGTATATATATATAAACCATTTTCCAGCCTTTTCCTTTTTTTCAAGTTTTACACTGAGGGATGTTCACCAGTACTATGAAATTATGCATGTCCTCCAATTCTGTTTGGAGGATCTAGAGTCTGGTGTTGGAAAGCATGTAGAAGGCCAACTTTGATAGCACTGTAATGATTAATAAACAACGCAAGGTGAAAACAAATTAATTTCTGTCACTCTAAGCAGTAGGTTTGTGGTATAAGTTGGAGTGCCCTTGGCATGGTTAGAAATATATTTTTTTATTATTATTATTTCTACTGGTTGATGCACTGATGCTTTATAGTTTTAGGCATTAGTTAAGTGTTTATACCTTTCTGAGGTTTGAATGCCTCACTATATTGTACCATGAAGTTCATTTATATTAACAAAGGCATTCACAGTTATGATTTCCTTGTTACTAAGAGACCAGCATTGTTGAAATGGATATTGTCCTTTGGAGAAGTGCTTTCAATCATTTATTTTTGTAGTGGCTAGTAAAATTTCAAAAACTGTGATTAAAAAAACATTTAACATATTTTGAAGAAAGTCAAGAATGTTAAGGAGTGCAGTTCAATGTTAAACTTCAAGATGCAGAATGTGTCTATAGTAGGTTTGTAACTTGAAGGGAAAAAAAGCTAGAATTCATTGCTGGACTGACTGATGTTCCAGGAAAGAGAGAAGTGTCATTACCATCTGGTTTATTGTTACAAACAAGCAATTGTTTTATTTCTTCCATATTTCTAAATGCATATTTAGACACTGATGGCCTCTGTTTTCTGGATACATCAGATGTTGGCTTAGATAGCACACAGTGCTGTATTTTTTTTATGCCATACTTGTAATGCTTTTAGTGTATATAGTATAGTATAAAGCCATGTAATTTTTTATGTGTGATAAGGATGATGAACTTCACAAGCTGATGGAATGTGCTCATTGTTTACGTTCTGAAATTTATAATTTTATCACATTGGCATGACGGTAGAACGGGTTTTCTAGAATGCATTTGTTTCTTCGTGAAACGGGCTAATAAAGAAACGGGCTAATAAAATTAGGTCAAGTTTCTTCACCATGAGTGTTATCACGCACTGGAACAGACTCCTAGCATGGTGATTGATGCTCCATGCCTGTCCATGTTCAAGAAGCATTTGGTTAATTCCCTTACAATATGCTTTAACTTTTGGTTAGCTCTGAAGTGGTCAGGCAGTAAACTATGTAACCTATAGTAAACTATGTACTGGAACATTCTTGCAGAAATACTTAAGTATATCATTGGGAAAGCTGAAGTTTGTTTTTCATTGGCTTTGTGATGCAGAATGGTGGCGGACAGTGGATACACACTCTCGTTCCGGGGCAGCTTTCTTCCCACCGCTTTTGGGAATTCCACCATTGTTTGCACCTCCCCCCCAAAATCACGATTCTACTCCATTCCACTCAAGAGCTACAGGAAAAAATAGTCGGGGCAGTACAGAAAAAGGTAATGGCTAAAGCTCTGTACAGTGAATGAATGTATTAAACTCGTGCATGTGCAGGAAGATGTGGAATTTGAGCTCTAATTCTCAGTGTTCTTCCCATTCTTTAAAAGTTTTCTGTGAAGTTATTCTGTCAGCAAAGTGTGTAACATACAAGTATGGGTTTTCAATAACAAAAATGCCCTTGCTAATATTATTTTTTACCCTTCTTCCTTTGATAATTTATCTGGGGCTGAATACTGGGGAAGATTTTTTTTTTTTTTCATGTTTATGGGTTTATTTGTGAGCCTGTAGTGAATAC
Source organism: Oxyura jamaicensis (assembly GCF_011077185.1). Taxonomy (NCBI): domain Eukaryota; kingdom Metazoa; phylum Chordata; class Aves; order Anseriformes; family Anatidae; genus Oxyura; species Oxyura jamaicensis. The sequence goes on along the minus strand of NC_048899.1, from coordinate 39,579,491 downwards.
AGTTCTGCATATAAAAAGCAGATACCAAGGTAGTTGTGTGCAGGAAGATACGGAGGAGGAGGGTTAGGGCTATGATCTCTGTAAAACCAGCCCGTTGACATTAGGACATGTTTTTACAATTCAAACTAGTATATTATATAAAATAGACTTCATGTCTTTTGAAGATACAACATACATTTGTTTCAGGTACAAGCAGCTTTTTTGTTATAGTTTTGGTAGCTTTTAGGACCTGATAGGTATTTCAAAATCTATCTGATAATAGTTGTGGGATTGCAGAGCAACAGGTTCATGTGGTTATGGGGATATTTTCTCAGAAAACACTTCTTTGGCTTATTGTGGTTTTCTTTGGAGTTTTGATATTTCAAAATCTCAAGCAGATTGTTCTGTGAGATACTTACTGGATTGTATATGTTTTTGTATCTTGTTTTTGGAGAATCTTGTTTTTTTTTGTCCCTGATTAAATTCTAGGATAGCTTGGGTTTCAGATCTTTTATTTTTATTTTTAACCCGACAGCATTAGATTTTTTTGCCCTTCAGGTGATGGGTGGTCTGCATGTTTTTGTTCAAGTAAGTCCATGAGCAATTCAAAGTGATTCTTAGACGGCAAAACTGAGATTATGATAGGAGTTAACTGTGAGTAGTCTAGTGTCACATTAAGGGTTTATTGAAGCTAGGTTAGTGTGACTTCACAAAGAAAGGGCATGCTATTTTAGTGTTTGTTTGTTTTTTAAGTGTCACTTTGTAAAATCTGTTATTTTAAGGTATAAATGGATCACTGAATGGGAACAGTACCACTGCAGTATCTGGTATCAGCACATCTGTACTATCCACTAGCATTGCAGCATCTGCAGGACAAGTGAAAACTATAACCTCAGGAGCAGGAGGTTGCAAATACAACCAGGAACAAAGCAAAGCTCAGCTTTTGGACACCAGATCTGACAAAATCAAAGATAAGGTAAATATGCATAAACAACTTAAGATTCAGCTGAAAAAATTGAGATGGTAAGTGTTCAGATTTGTGTGAACAGTTGCCTTTTTAAGTGTTTTATGCCAATACAAAATGTTGCTTTGTTGCTTTTTTTGTTGTTGTTTTTTTTTTTAGTTTTAAACTTTGTACATGTTTATGAACTGTTAGCACTAACTTCACTTGATAACATCTATAGTTTTTAACATTTTCATTTATGCAATTATAAAATCCAAGTATATTTTAAACACAAATATTCACGAACAAACATACTGTAAAATATATATTAATTATATGTAATTTATGTTAATATATATTACATACAATATGTATTATATATATTATATATATATATATATATATAATCACAATATGTACTGACATTATATATTAACATTGGTGGATAAAAGGCTTTACATAAGCGAGCAGTGCACATTTGCAGCCCAGAAGGCCAACTGCATCCTGGGCTGCATCAAAAGAGGCGTAACCAGCAGGTCGAGGGAGGTGATTGTTCCCCTCTACTCTGCCCTTGTGAGGCTCCACCTGGAGTACGATCTGTTAGTGTGAGTCCAGGGGAGGGCTACAAAGATGATCAAGGGGCTGGAGCACTTCTCCTTTGAAGAAAGGCTGAGAGGTCTGGGGCTGTTCAGCCTAAAGAAATGAAGGCTCTGGTGTGACTTCATTGAGACCTTTCAGTAGTTAAAGTGGTCTTACAAAAAAGATGGAGAGCTACTCTTTGCTCAATCAGATAATGACAGGATGAGGGGGAATGGTTTTAAACTAAAGGAGTGGAGATTTAGGTTAGAGATTAGGAGGCAATTCAAAGGTTGGTGAGGCACTGGAACAGGCTGCCCAGAGAGGCTGGGGATGCCCCATCCCCGGAGGTGTTCAAGGCGAGGTTGGATGAGGCCCTGAGCAACCTCATCTTGTGTGTGGCATGCCTTCTTATGGCAGGGGGGTTGGAACTAGATGAGCTTTGAGGTCCCTTTTTCTATGATTCTGTAGAATATTATAATCAAGCTACAACATGTAAATATATAGAATTATATTTTCATGTAGTGTAAATCAGAAGTAGTATAATTGGCTGTGATTCAGCAAAGAGCTTTTGCAGCCATCTGATATTGAAGACATGAGTAGTTAAACTACACGTTCTTAAAGTTCTTCGTGCCTCTTGAAACCAAAATTACTAAACTACTTACTATCCCATTTCATATGTTTTTACTTGGAAAATCAACTGCTGTTACGTTAGAAGCTAAGGAGTTCTAGATTAAAATAAATCTTCATTTTTTTGTTTTTATTTATTTATTTATTTATTTGGTGAGCAAGTTCACCCTGTTGCTTCCTTTATCTTGCTGCATTATGTTCAGCTACAAGATGTGAGTGTTCTTAGGTTTTGGCATTTTCAGTGGACTGGTGTGTTTGCATGTATCGATGTTTAAAAAAAAAAGAAAAAGCTGTTAAAAATAGCACTAAAATTAATTAATTGTATTTGTCTAGTGATATAGCTTTTAATATACTAAAATTAGGGAAATGATTGACATACTAAACAAAGCTTACATTTTGCACAGATATCCACATCTTCCCTCACACATTACTCATTTTTTAAACCATCAGCAATTTTTGAAGGTACTAAGATAGAGGAATTTGACTTTTTCCTCGCTTAAATATTAGACACATCTCTTTCCTTATTGAAATTCTTTCATTGTGAATATCTGTGCAAAATGTAAGCTTTGTTTCTACAGTTCAGAAGTAAAGCATTTTTCCAGATAATGTCTGTGGATATATCTGTATCTGTAAATGACATGTCTGACTGACACTGTACTTAGGCAGAATGCTGGAGCAAATTATCTCTTAATACCTCAAAATAATTTCTCAAAAGGTTTTATTGTAAGTAAATAAATAAGAAAACTGTTCACTTTGTGGCTATTTGTCCTATTCAGAAAACTGAGCTGGTTAAGTTAGTTACTTGTTAACATGAGTATCGTTGAAAGTTTCACCTTTTTTTTTTTTTTTTTTGCTTTTCCTCAAATTTCAGTCAGGATGTTTGTCAGCATTATTTTCTTCTCCTTTGTATTATCTTTTGTCTGTAAGTATGAATTTCTTCCTTTTCTTTAAAGCACTTAGATGTGGTCGGTGTTTGTCAATGGAGTTATTTGAACAAACTTTCCGATCAAGACATAGAGAATGCTATAAAAGAGAAGTGGATCAGAATATTTGATTTAAAATGTTTGTTTCAGTATGTTAGAAAGAATCCACAGGTGGAACTGAGTCTCTAAAGCAGGGGAAAAGTAGGCAGTAGAAAGACAATATTTTGTGCTGCAATTTCTGTAAAGTGATGTTTTGCTCTTAAATGTGAAGGTGTAACATCATATACCTCTTTTTCTATTTTCTATTCTCTATAGGAGATTTTATTGTGTAGCTTATTTTAAAAGACTTTTTTTTCGTTATACTTTTGTGTGTTCTTTTCCTTAGTTTCTTCAGGGTTTTAATTGTTAATGTTCCCCTGATTTCTTTGATCTTATCTGTAGTTGTAATTTTCTTTCGGGGTTGTCAACATGTTGGTTTTCTGGGATATGTCTTTAGCTTCATCCTAATGTATAATGGTTCTCTTGTTAGTTAAAGTTGCAAATTACTTCAAGGCTTAAGGTAGTTCATAAAACATTATGTGCACTCCTCAGAGAAAACCCATTTTCTTTGGGTTAGATCCAGACACCTTCTGTCTGGGTAGTGGGTTGTTTCACAGTCTGTGGCTTAACCCACTCTGGACATGACCATAAAGTCACTAGTAAGTGACTTTATGTCTCTTGCTAGTCTCCCACTCTAATCTGTGCTGGTGGTGTGCAGTTAATTTTGTACTGCAGTGCCCAGAACTGCACACAGTACTGGAGGTGAGGCCGCACCAACGCAGAGTAGAGCGAGACAGTAACTTCCCTTGACTGACTAGCAATGCCGTGCTTGATGCACCCCAGGATACGGTTGGCCCTCCATGGCTGCCAGGACACACTGCTGGCTCAAACTCAGCTTGTTATCAACCGTAACTCCCAGATCTCTCTCTGCAGGGGATGAAGGGCAAAAAGCATGAAGGGCAAAAACTAGGTTAAGATCCTATTTATGTAGCTCCAGGATGCATTGTTACTTTTATTACTTCAGATCATGATTTGTTCTTCATTTTATGACCTTCATGAAAAAATACTCTGCATCTATGCAAAATATTAAACAGAAAGATACTTAAATATGATGTCAAGGAGGTCAGCAACAAAACATTTAGGACCTAGTGTAGACAGGTACAGTTTTTTAGAACTGCTTTTTTATCTGGATACATTCAGATCACAGTCCCTTAAGTGAAATACCAACTGACACTTTTCTGAATTGATCAGTGAAACAGTAAATCCAAAGAAATAAACTTAAATTCTTAAGATATCTCAACAACAAACCAGTGCATGTGGTGTTATGTATAAGGCATGTTTAGAGAAGTTTTACTGTGTTCATCACAAGAATCAATAAAGAAAATGTAGTTTAAAAGAACATACAGATACCAGCCAATTGACAAGTAACTGAGACTCAATCCACTTACAGCTTCCACATTTCATAGATGTTTGACGATGTAAATTCAGTCCCACTTAAAAGAAGTTTATGTTCTACTAATATAATTGAATTCCTTCTTAACGAGACAAAGATTATTGACATAAAATTGTTTTCTTTTTAGTACCTTGATTTATTATACACAAACCATGAACAAAATAGATAACTATTTTGTTGGCATTAGCTATGCCAAGAGATTTATTTTTCTTAACAAATCATTTATCTTTAAAGCACCGTTTCTCTGATGTTCCCATTTGTATTGAATTGCTGCAACCATTTTTAACCTCTGTGCACCATTTTTGCTGTCCATCTGTCTTCCTTTTGACTGTTTTCACAATTTCTGTTAGTGACTTCATGTGCCCTATTCAGATGCTATATAGGCAGCAGAAGCAAAATGTTAACATCTGTAATTTTGTTTGCAAACATCTCAGAGGTTAGTTTGGTTAGTGGTTTTTTTTTTTTTTTTCCCAGACATTGATTCTCCATTCTTCTGTTTCTTCATTTGCTTTCCTGCTCTGGTCTGCAGATTGATTCTTTCCAAGAAGAATTTAAATATAACATTGTCAGAGTATTTCAGCAGGTCTTATCTTAGTCCTTTTTCTATAAGCAGTTCTCAGAAGCAATTTGATTGTTTTCAGTGGACAAAAACTTATAGCGCTGAATAGCACATACTGTGAAATTACAAATAATGTAGTTTAAATGAATATGCTTCTTAAATATATTGGTGAATTTAATACATGCTGTGCTTTCTGTGTTATTTTTTACAAAAATCTTTCGGTTTTTGAATTTTTGGAAGCAATAAATTCTGTGGATGTTTTCTAGGCCTGAATTCCAGACCAGTTTTCTACACCCCAGTTCTATTTATTGCTTTGAAATGTAGGTTGCCAACTACAGTCCTGCCAGTGTGCCCCAAAAAACGTTTTGGCAGGACCTTGCGACCTGTGTAATTTTCATCACCTTGTGAAATGCTTCTTAGTTTCTTGCTAAGGCTACCTTAGTTGTGTTCAAGGATTGCAAGCCTCTTTACTCCAAAGTCTTAGTGTTTTTTGTTTTGAAGATTGTGCATACTAAGAGGTGATACAGTAGATTAAAGCTGAACCATTAATAGAGCGTTCATCTTCCTGTTAGAAGCCCAGAAAAAAAGCAGTGGAAAGCTCCAGTAATAGCGACAGTGATTCAGGCTCTTCTTCAGACACATCAAGTGAAGGCATAAGTAGTAGTGACTCTGATCTAGAGGAGGATGAAGAAGAGGAGGAGGAGGACCAGAGTGTTGAAGAAAGTGAAGATGATGAATCTGATTCTGAAAATGAAGCACATCACAAAACCAAGAACAAGGTATGACATCTCACGCTGATGCTTTCAGTTTTGTCACTGAAAGCTGCTGGTAAAAAAAGATATAATATTTGTACCATCAAACAATTATTTAAGATTTATAAATGTTAGGAATGCTGGCTTTGGTTTGGTTTATGGGTTTTCTTTTTTTTTTCCTTTTTTTTTTTTTTTTTCCACTTTCCCTTTTTTTGTATCTTTTTTCTTGTCCCTGAGGGGCTAGAAGGTAACAAGTGCTAGATGGTTTGTTTTATTGTCAGGTGGGAAATAAATGTAAAAACAAACAAAAAAAGCCCCACACTGAACACTAAGAAATGATGTGCCGTGCATTTATAGTGTGTTGGAAGTATACCTTTGCCTAAATATTGCACTTTGGCAGGGCAGTTGCCTTTTTTCTAGTAGGATAGTTACTTCTCCTGATAACCAATATAAGAGAAAGATTTGAATCTACGAGGAATCCTGTTAAGTTTACAGTTGAGAATACGTTTAAAAATTATTTAGTACTCTTTCTCTACTGTAAGCATTGTATTCATATGCTGAAGCTATCTTGGAAAGAAAAAAAGCCTAAATATATAACAAGATTTTTATTTATTTTTCATCTTCAGCAAAGAACAGTATAATTATTCTTTGAGGATGGATGATGTAATTTTTTTTTCAGCATCTTTAACTGATGTAATAAGAACCATCATAAATGTATGTTTTACAGGTGCTAATGCATAGTGGTGTAACAGATTTGAAAACTGATGGACAAAAAACACTTGAAAAGTCCCAAGAGAAAAGAACACACCAGCAGATACCTCTTGTGTCTGATTCTCAGACTCACTCATCGTTCCAGTCCCAGCAGAAGCAGCCTCAGGTTTTGTCACAGCAGCTTCCATTTATTTTCCAAAGCTCTCAGGCAAAGGAGGAATCTGTGAACAAACACACTAGTGTAATACAGTCTACAGGATTGGTTCCCAATGTGAAACCTTTGTCTTTGGTACATCAAGCCAAAAAGGAAACCTATTTAAAACTCATAGTTCCTTCCTCTGATCTACTCAAGGCAGGGAATAAGAATACCTCTGAAGACTCTATCCCTTTGACCAGTGATATACGATCAAAACGAGTGAGTGAAAAAACAGTTCTTCTATTTGTAACCTGTCTGTACTGTCTGCTTAACAAATTGTTATCAAGACTTAATAGTGTGTTATCAAACTTTCAAATATAATGTTAAAATATGATTTAAAGTGGTCTGCAGTTCATTGTTAAACTGGAACCTTTTCTTTGAAGGTCACCTAGTAACTTTGGTATCGTACTATTGTAAATACAGTAAGCCCTGTAATACTTGGACAAAAAGGATAACTAAAAATGTAACTGCATTTGCAAAGGCTTCACTATGGTGGTTTATGAAGGTTATGAACTACTCTGTTTAGATGCTGACAAAGAAAAGAAAGGACTTTGTGTGCACCTCTTAAAGAAATTCGGGCAACTAAAATCAATATCAAAACGAGAAAAATACTCCTGAGAAATTTTATGGGCTTGGATGCTTTAGCTTTGCTTCTCATAGTTTTAATCAAAATGCTGATTTAATACTTTCAATATCTAGTTATATAAGCAAGACTATTCATTGTTTCAAGTTGGTTATTTTTAAGTCAAAGTAATTAAAGCTACCTTTTAAAAATGTGTTTTTAAACCGAGATCTGGAATCCTCAAAAATGTCAATTTACTGTTTTTTTTTTTTTTTGTTTTTTTTTTTTTTTTTTCTTAGACGGGAGATGTTCATGGATTGATAGCTATTAACACTCAGTATGGCCTTTGTAATATATATATATATTTTTTTTTCGTTTCAGGGTTCTACAATATGTTTACACATATCTAACTTAACAGTATTGTAGCTTATTCTTTGTAGATTATGTACTTTTTTATTGTTGATTAAGGCAGAATCATTTTTGTTGACTAGAGATGAATTTTCATAATTTCTGATCTGTTTAATTGTAATGGAGATTGGAAGAGAAAAATGTAACATCTTAAAAATGTCGAAGTTGGATATATACATATATATGTACAAATATGTTTATGAAGATGTTTAATTTTTTTTTAAAACACCTGATTATAACTAGTGTAGATGAAAAGTAAAATGAAGTCTAATTCACAGCTATCTCACCATTTAAGGATTTTAAAGTTTTAACTCAATTTTTATTCCTAGTCTGGAAAAGAAACACTACTTCTTCTTTCAACTCCCAGTTGCTTCTTAACATTTAAATAAACTAATTGTTTAACTAGAATTTCTAAATAAGTTATAATTATGACAACACGTTTCTTTGCCATTGGAAGAGGCTTCTGTTGTCAAATTCAGGTTGAGAGTCTTTTAGTGGTGGTCCATTATCCATTTAGTGTTTTGATTTATTTGTTTTTCTACTGGAAACAAGCACTATGTAAATATTTTTATAGGGTTTTGTTTGATATTCGATTTTAAATGGTAGTGACTTCAAGAATGTATTGTATTTGACTTAATATTTAAAAAATTATTTTAGGTGCATCATATTAATTCTTTTTTAATCAAGGAAGATGAATTTTCTTTATCCTTGGAATAGTCTTGAGATAAGAACTTTATATGTATTTCTGAAGCACTAATGACTACTATGCCATTTTAAGTTTTATTTGAAGAAATATGAAGTACTATTTTTTCAGAGATTAAAACCTAGCTTATCACAGTGCTTTTGAGTAATAACATTTTTCTCATGATTTTCTGGATAAAACGTTTCTGTGCCAAGAGTCGTCTTGGTTTTTTTTCTAGTTTTATAGCCATTAGTATGTTTGTATTTACTGTGTGCTTGAAAATTGACAAATTACTAAAGATAGTTTTATATTCAGTAATGAAATTTAATATACTGAAATGAGTAAAAAGTGTGCTTATCTTTATGTAGGTACATAAAGCTCTATTTCTTTTTTTTTTAAGATCATGCTTAATTTCTTCGTGAAAACTGTTGTCCAGAGCAATGCAGCAATCTTCCCTGCATTATTTAGATCAGCTTTGTTTTGCGTTCAGTTCATCTTTTTCTTGCTTGATTTACACTGAAAATCCCAAGTTTTAAGGACTTAACTTGTAGCTACGCATCTCTTCTGTTGTCACTAGCACCTACTTTTGACCTACTAAAAATACCTTTTCTGAAAGCACATTTTAAAGATTTAATAGAGTTCATCTGGCTGAAAAAAAAAAAAAAAAAAAAAGAAAAAGAAAATCCAGATTTTATTCCTCTGTCTTCTTATTTCTTTAGGAACAATATAAACAGACATTCCCAGCAGCACATCTAAAGAAACAAGAATCATCTAAGAACCTGAAGAAGGTTATTGCAGCTTTGTCAAGCTCCAAACCAACATCTAGTTCACCAGCTCATCAAAAACTCACATCTTTGGAAAACAACCATTCTAATCCATTCCTGACAAATGCACTTTTAGGTAATCACCAACCCAATGGAGTTATTCAGAGCGTCATCCAGGAGGCTCCTCTTGCACTTACTACGAAACCGAAATCCCAGACCAAGATCAATGAAAGTGTAGCCATATCTAGCAGTACCCCCTTTTCTTTGCCATTGAACTTGAGTGCATGTGGGAAAAAAACAACTGGTAACCGGACACCTGTTATGCCCTCTACCTCTCCTGTGTTACCTGGTTCAGGAAAGGACAAAGCAGTCAGCAATAATGCAGTAAATGCAGTAAAAACACAACACCGCCTTCATTCTCCAAAACTGGTGGTGGAGCAGTTCAGAGGGATAGACTCAGATGCCCCCAGCAGTAAGGACTCTGACGACTCAAATGATGATGATGACGACGACGAAGATGAAGATGAGGATGATGAAGATGATGATTCTGATGATAGCCAATCAGGTGGTTTAATCTTTTTAATAGGAAAAACAGCAACTTTTTTTTGTGTGTAGAAAACATGCATTTTCCCCACTGTTTTTTAAAACAAAGGAAACTTTGAGGCGGCATGGCCTACCCAGTGTCTTCAGGATACCGTGGAAAGTAGCACATGCCTCCAAGTCCTTCCTTGTGTTATATCCAAAATCACGTTTTGAGTGTTCTGATACTTGGTTACATGGCAGGTATACTTTCAGCTGCCTAGTAAAGGGGATCTGAGGGCCTTCTGGAAAGGCTGTTGAAGACCTGACATCCAGGTAAATCACCCAGCCTACAGTTCATGTACTGTTTGGATGGCAGTGTGCTCAGGAGAGGGTTGGAGACAGTAAGCTGTTAATTGTTAATTATTCCGTTAGGCAGAGCCCATTTGCAGAGCAGGCTTCCCCATCCGGAGAGAAAGTAAGGCAAATTGCTTTCTAGTTTTCAAGACTGGCAAGAAAAACATATTTCTAGGCTTCATTCAGGAGCATGGTAGTGAGTGAGCAAGATTACAGGAAGGTACCAGGACAGTTGTAAAGGCTGCAGTGTTCACAGATATTTTTCAGGTTACTTTTTTAAGTCTTTGAATCAGTTCAGAAAGGCTAGACCTGTTTTGAAGACTTGATTATATTTCCAGCTGCTCTCTCCCCCTGTGAGCCCATGTTCCTTGTTTTCAGCTCCACCTTTGTTACTATCTCTCTTCCTTTTATCCACATACCCTATACTAATCCTTTTTTTTTGTCTTCAGAACTATAGCCAGTCTTCCATTCCTTATCCTGTCTACCTTTTACACTAACTCTGTTTTTCCAGATTGTGACACCTCCAGTTCTGACATCTCTTTCCCTCTACCCAATTCCACCATTTGCTTCTTCCTCTTTATGCTAGATTTCACAGCCTGTCAAGTGCCATTCATGTGCAAGTGCTCAGCCACTGCCAGGCTCACAGAACAGTCTTACTTAGCTGTAGCCGTAATAAACAATCTCTTCATAGAATCATAGAATGGCTCAGGTTGGAAGGGGCCTTAAAGATCATCTAGTTCTGACAGTACTGCCCCCCTCTTGAAACACTTCAGTTTCTGTTGATCTTCCCCTCATGGGAAAAACAATTCAATTCCAAACAGCAGTGCATTATAATGGAGGATTACTTTATGCTGTCATTATTTTAGTTGTTTAAAAGTTTAGGTAATTCATTATAACCTTCAATTGCTACTCAAGAAATGTTTTAAAAATTTTGAATTCAAAACACCTTACATAATAAGAGCCAAGACTTTACAAGTGTTAAAACTTAAATGCTTGCTATTAGTTACCTGGTCATAATGTGCGTTTTGCTACATATTTTTTTTTGAAGAGTCTGACAGTAATTCTGAATCGGATACCGAGGGGTCTGAAGATGAAGATGATGAGGATGATAAGGATCAAGATGAATCAGATACAGACACTGAGGGAGAAAAAACTCCACTGAAACTGAATAAAACTGCTTCCTCCATGAAGACCTCTTCCATTGGTCCTGCAGCTCATTCCACCCCGCTTAATCTCCAAGCAGCAAAGACCCCAAGTTCTGCACCAGCTGCTTTATGTCCAGAGTCCCAGCCTGCAGTTTTTCTTGGGACAGCACCATCTACTCTTACACCAAGTACACACTGTGGTATCTGAATGTCTTTTTATATAATTCAGTTATACACCTAAGTGGCATGTGTTGCAAAACTACTTATAAAAAGTAGTTTAGGCACTGATATCAGGTGATTTTTTTCATGAGTGTTTGCAACCGACCTTAAAATCATTCAGAATTGCAAATACCTGGAATCTGAACATTACGCTTAGTCTAGGACATCTTAGTCCATGTAATTATTTGAGAGCAAGTAAGATGTATTAACCAGATTTCATGATGATTACACTAAAACTCTTTATTGTTTGCTCTTTATTTACCGTTTTATTCCAAACTAGTAATTTTTTTGCTTACTTCTAACTTCTGTGTATCATAGTTTGCACACAGCCTTCTATTTCTGCACCTTGTTCAACAAAGCTAGTGGCTGTGTTTTGTTAAAATATATCTTTATTCATTATTTGTTTTGAAATTCTCAATAAGAATGTATGGCTTATGCCCCCAGAATTATTTTGAAAGTTTCATGAAAGGAACATTTAGCAGTTTCCTGATACTTTGTGGTGTTCATAATTCTTTACCTGGTTACTCATTTGAATGATTTAGTAATTACAGCTGCTGCAGAAAGGGCTGCGCTTTTGAAAGTCAGTCACACTCCTCAGTTTGTACAGTATCAAATCAAGTTTCATATTTACTGCTTTGAATTAGCAACTTGATATTTAATTCATGTGCAAGTAAGTAGTTTTTTAATGGTGACATCCACTCATTTTTTTTTGTACTTGGATTCAGTGGAATAGGTGTCAGATGCCATGTCATTAAGCGCATTCATTTTGAAGGAATGTAATGTGATCTACCTCATGTTTTTTCCCAGAAACAAGTATATGAATTACACAGTTTGTAAAAGATTTTACACATATTGGGAGTAATCAGAATTCTTAAAGTACAAAGTTAACTTCATTTCTCAGAAATCTGGGGTGATTTACGATACTTCTAAAAGGCTGTTAGTGGATTTTTGTTAGTGTGTTAAGGTAAGAGATACAATACATTAATTTTGTCTCCTTGTTTTAGGCATAATACTTTTTTCCTACTAAGAATGGCTATAAATTTATTAAAATATTTTTGTGTTCATCTTACCTAAAGGTAATTTGTTGCTGAAGAAGTTTAGAATCTCTTCTCTATATCTAGTTTGCATTGGAGAACTCATTTTTTCAATTCAGTTGTATTTGGACAAACAATGTTTCTCCCTCTACCATGAGTGTTAGAAGTAATGTAATGATCGTGTTAGCTTAAGACTGCAGATATGTGTCCAAGCAGTTTGGCATTCAGGCATGGGCAGCTCCACATTGTTTTCTGTCGATGATTCTAATCAGCAGTTGCTTCCAGATCATTCAGTCATCTCTATAGGAAACCTGTTCCGTTAGACCATACAATACTCCTTCTAACTGTAATAGGTTGGAGCAAATTTCAAAGATGTAGTTTGATAAGGATACTCTCTCATGTCCACTTAGGAAGAGATATGTCACACTCTTAACCACAAGGTCTAGACATATCTTCCTAAAAGTTTGTCTGTGTACGTAGTTGATAGCTTACTTTTCTCTCAAAAAAGCCTGTGAAAAGAACCAACCTTCAGCACTTTTAAAGCCTCACGTTTGATATTTTTTCAATTTTTTTTTTTGATTCAGTCTCTTAAATAGCACCAAATACACCAACAGCTGTTTGAATTCTAAATAGCTGGAATAATCTTGAAAAAATTTCTGCATGTCATAGTTGATCAGTCTATGCAAAACTTTTAAAGACAGAGTCTAGTTATATACAGATTTTTAAAGTAAAGGGTATTTCCGTATCTTCTGTAATGAAAAATATTAAATATGGTCTGGTATAGAAGTGCAGGGGTTTATGGAATTATTACAGCACATCTGCATATCTCCATCTGAGAGAGCTAACCAAGACAAGCAGCTCAGTATGGCATGATTAGATTTTTCTTGTTTACAATTCTAGAAGAAGAGGTTAAAGGAAAGCTAGTGGAAAAAGTATCTCTAAAAGGAGAATAAGGTACTCTAGTTTCTTGGTAGTTGAGATATAAAATGGCTGTAATGTAAAATTATTTATCTTTTGTTTTGAGGATATAAGTATTAAAGGTATATTCTAGGAACATGTTACTAAAAAACAAACAAAACTCTTGTGTTAATTAGAAATTCTTTTTTAGGCATTTCAAAAAGACGAAGAGTAGCAGATGAACGGGAGCTGCGTGTTCCTCTAGAATATGGGTGGGTTTTCATATATACTTGCTGTTTCCTAGAGGGGAATTAATATCTTCAAAAATCAGTTGGTAAAGAAATGTTTTAAAGATTTTTGGGGCTGAAATATAAGAAAAGGGTTTCAAGGATTTAGATTTTCAACTCTGTCTGTGGATCTCTTTAAAAGTACCAGCATATTTCAAGTATTCATTTCTTCACCAGAGTTACTTTTTTGTGAACATGACCTGCCTTTTAGCAGTTGTGCTCCTGGAAATTAAGTACTTTGGGCTTATTCTGAGCCAGTAGAGATGCCAAATAACTCCTTAAAGTATAGTTCTAAAATCTGCTAATATGTAAGTAGCTTGATCTAAATAAATTTCATGTATAATGAGAAATCTGACAATCAAAATAATAATTTATCTTTTTCCCTATTTGATTTTTTTGCTAGTTTGTCAAATTAAGATACGTGACCTTTTCACTTTATGTGAAGTTCTGAATTTGTCATTATTTGTTGAAAAAAAAAATATTCTTACATACACCTTTTCTGAGATTGATGTTATTTGCTTAAAAGAAAAAAAAAAAAAGTGTTGTTATATACAACTATTCCATATTTATCTAGCTGGCAAAGAGAAACCCGTATAAGAAACTTTGGTGGTCGTCTTCAAGGAGAAGTAGCATATTTTGCACCTTGTGGAAAGAAGTTGAGACAGTATCCTGAAGTAGTAAAGGTATGTTCCTTTTCTTAACTTCTGTGTTCTAATGCTACTAAGCATGCTTGGAATTTAAAAAAAATCAATTTTTTCTTCCAATAAAGATCCTTATTTCAAAATACATGATGTGATGGGTGATGTATCTCAGCCTATTACTGATTTGATCTCCTATATATCCCCTTGATAGAATATGCAAAACATTACACTCACAGTTAGCTGTACATCAAAGCTGGGTTGTAATTATTTACAAGCTGAAGTGGAAAAATATGTGATTTTTTCAGTATCTCAGCAGAAATGGAATAATGGATATCTCAAGGGACAATTTCAGCTTCAGTGCAAAAATAGGAGTGGGTGACTTCTATGAAGCCAGAGATGGACCGCAGGTATCTGCTTTTTAAAAAGTAAAGTCTTTGATCCAAGGAAATTAACATAAGTTTAGGTGAAGTAGTGTTTGCTACAGTCTGAAGCATTTACTGTTTTTAGCTAATTCTTTCTAAAAAATGTGCGTATTTCTTTATGATAGTTATTGTGAGATGCTGAGAGCTTGATCACTGTCAGTGCTGAAAACCACTCCTCTTGGTGATTTCACTAGGAGATACCAGGAGTTCAGCATGCCTCACAATCAGCTCTGAGCCTCGTTTTGTCTAGTAAGAAGGAACTCAGAGATACATATTTTATCTGAGTCCATGTTCAGCTATTTTTGACTGAAACTGGTCTTCCTGTCTTGTATAAACCTAATATAGATAGCAATTTATGTGTATGCATTAAATTACACTCTTTTCATGTATTCACCTTCATAATATATCTGAAATACATATGAAAATACAAATGTTGGCTGTATCAGGAATCTCAGACTCTGTTCTTGAAATAGTAGATAGTTATGGGAGGGAATGCTTGGTATACCAGTTATGCTTTACCATGGTTGAACTATTAGATGTTGTGTAGATTAAGTTAGAATTTTGGAGAAATTAATATTATTTTTGATCCATACTATAGTTCTCTAGTTTAGTCATGTTATTATTTCTTTAGGACATGTGCAAAAAAATTTGAACTTTGTCAGTGAATATATTTTCTTCTTTAAAAGATAAGTATCTTTATATGGTATGGGAATGTGGACAGATGCCACGCTCTGAGCAATCTTGGATTCAGGCTGTAGTTTTCCCTTATGTGGGCTTTATACCCTGTGGAAATGCATAACATTTACATAGTAAAAATTTAAAAGGATAGTATAGGCTGAATTCATGGTAAGCAGCTACTTCAAGATAGCACGTACTGATTCCTGATTTACAGAGTAGAACATTGTTTAAACCTCTTCATGTTTATCCTTCACAAATCAAAAATTACAATTTCATGTAGGTGTGAACTGCATTATGTTATGTACCTGAACAACTTATTCTGAATAATTCTTTATACTGTGAATACAGCGTAACGTCAAGATATCTGTTCTTGTTTTATCCTCTTAACTTTTTGTGTTTCCCATATTCTTTCATTGAACTTTTTCCCTTCTTTAGTTCTCTCTTTCTTCTACCCTTTAATTCAAGGGATAACATTCAGATTTGGTACGATACCATTTCAGAAAGAAGGAATGTTGGAAGGGCACATTCCTGTAGGCAAGACTGGCAATATGCAACGTTAAGTTATTGTACATCTGACTGTAGTTTCTACTTTTGGATAGTTTGTGGTAGGTTGTGCTTAGACTTTATTAGGCAAGGAAAAAGTTTATTGTAAAAAGAGACTGAAACAGGACAGCTATTTCCAATGTGCTAAGATGTATTTATATGCTAAGTATCAGCTTTTGACTGAGTAGATTGTAACATAATCAGTTGAGCTACACTCAAGCTGATAACTCAAACTTAGTACGTGATAGGTACGGTATGTGTAACTGTATTTCATAGTGTGCACCCTTTTTACAGATATTTTATAATTGTTCATCTGCAAACAATACATGATAATCATATCTTTATTGATGTCTAGAATCAATTCCAGTAGTTTGACTAGTCCTGATGTTCCAATTTTGATTATTCTGATTGTTTTTCATTACTGATTCACATTTAGCTTTCCCTTCTTTTATTTTATATTTGTCATATTCTGAGATGTACAGCACGCATCCAAAGTGTTTTTTATAATGTTCATGTATGGAACAAGATACAAATAAAATTATCTGTTCACTAAATTACTTATACTTAAGAATTGCCTTTAGCAAGCCAAAAATACAGGGGTTACCTGCTTCTGATGGTGCCAGTGTTTCTTTGTCATGGGGCACAAGTAACCTGATACTACGGGTTCTTCAGATAAGTGCAGTTGTGCTGTGACTGTGCAACTGCTTTAACAGAGCAGCGTATCTGGCAGAAGTGGACCCTGAAATAGTAGGCTCTAGAGGAACGTTTAAAGTTTCTCAAAAGTGGAAATATAGTTACATGACCTGGAGGCTTTATACTGCCGTGTTTTAGAGTGATGTGTGTAGTGATGGGGAGATGAAGAGGGCATGGGTCCTTATCAGTTGGAGTAATATGGATAGGAATGCTGCATTCATGTAGTAGGTGGAGGGCTGTATTTTGGAGCAATACTGAGCTGTGTGTCTTACTGTCTTTGATTAATGAATAACAGGAAGAGTATCTATCATAGACTCACAGAATGCCTAAGCTGGAAGGAGCTCCGGGAGGTCACCTGGTCCAAACTACTTATGTCCAAACAGCGCTTGAATATATCCAAGGAGAGAGATTCGCAACTTCATTTGGCAACCTGTTAGAATGCTTAGTCACCCTCACTGTAAAAAAAAAAAAAAAGTCTTTCCTGACATTCAGATGGAGCGTCATCTATTTTACACTCTGTCCACTGCCTCTGGTCCTATCACTGAGCACCCCTGAAAAGAGTCTGTCTCAGTCTTCTTTGAAGCCTCTCTTCTGGTATTTAGAGGTATCAGTAGGATGTCCCCTGAGCCTTCCCTGTTCCAGGATGAAGACTCCCAGCTATTTCAGTCTTTCTCCCATAGTAGAGATGTTCCAGTCCTTCCATCTACGTTGCCGTTAGCTTTACCCTCTTCAAGTATATGCATGCCTCTCTTGTACTGGGGAGACCAGAACTGGATACAGCAGTGGGCAGACATGGCCTCACCAGTGCTCAGTAGAGGGGAAGGATCACCTCCCTTGGCCTTTTGGCAGTGCTTTGCCTAATGCAGCCCAGGATACTGTTAGCCTTCTTTGTGGCAAGGGCACATTATTGGCTCATGTTTGACTTGGTGTCTACCGAGACGCCCAGGGTCCTTTTCCTCCCCACATGGTGAAAAACGTTTTGAAGTTTTCTTACATGTATCTGGTGCTCAGTTATTTTCATAACAAAAATGAATTTGAGTTACAACACCGGTTACATATAGAATATATATATATATGTGTGTATATATATATATATATACACATGTGGTCTGAAATATAGAGGGTGTTTTGGTGAGCTATACGACTCCATTGTCTTATAGTCAGAAACTTATTGTCTTCTAGTAGTTCACATTGGCTTTTTGTAGTGCAAACCCCCTTTTTTTTGTAGGTCCTCTGATAACAGCAAGATAACACTGATTTTTTTTTTTTTATAGTTCTCTCATTTTCCCCCTCTCCTTGGAAACAATTTCTATTTGAAGCAGTGTAAGAATTTAAATCTTAAGAAGCTGATGTATTTGATGGCTACACTGCATTTTTAAACTGATATAATGTTTAAAGAATAATTAAAAAACAAATTTAAGAAAAGTAAGCACATGTAACTGAGTAAGTATTTTAAATTAGTTCTTAAGAAGAAATTGAAGTAGGGGATTAAAAAAAACCTAACTTTTTCCGTTTGCATCCTTGTTTTTGAAACTTTCACTCTAAATCTTTAATTAAGAAAGTCAGAAGGTATGTGTGTATTTTTGGAGAAATGAGAACGATAGCAATGTAGTTGATATGAGACTGTATTCTAGACTAACTATTTTTTCTCAACTAGAAGTATGCACTTCTAGTTAAACCTTAAATATGTCTCAAGAATTCTAAGCACTCTGCATGTGAATAAGCCTTCTACTGTACTTTTTTTAATGTTGATCAACCTGCTAGTGATCTGAATGCAGAACAGGGAGATAAGACGTTTATTTCTGTCCCTTATATACATCAGACAAGACTGAGGAGGATTAGTTTTACGTATGGATTGTCGTGAGGTTGTTAGGTTCCTGTAGAATGCGGTTTATCCTTCGATAATCCCCTGCTATGTACTAGTTGTAACACAGAGTTGATAACCTTTGTAGGGTCATTATGTAGTTAGAGAAAACTTTTGATTAGCCTGATGGGTAATAGTAAACATGACGTGCACATTTTTCCCCGTAGGATTTTGCATAAAGGTGGGGAAGTATTTATTTTTTCTTCAAGTCTGAATGCTTGCCTAGAAGGGTAGCTGAACTCAGGAACAGGAAAGGAAAAAAGTGCTTAAAGATATCTTAATTCTTATCTCTTTAGTGTCATATAACACGTATGTACATTAGAGACTTTCACAAGAGTTTCTTACTATGATGCTGTTCAGAACAAACGCAATGTATCTTCATAAAGCATGAGGTTTGCGACTTTTAAGCTGGTTCTTAAGCTTACTATTATTTACTTAGTCTGTTATTTTTTTTTATTCTGTGAATAAATATTTAGAAGTCTAAAATGTTTATCAGAGGCAAAAAAAAGCTATGTAGAACGGCCAACTTTAAAAGCAGTTTCTGTGTATGTTTGTAAGGTAATTTGTTTCCTTTGCTTGAAACTGAACTTTAAAATGTTTTTCCTATTCTGAGTTCCATATTTTAATTTGGAAAGCTTTGTTCTTCACTTTGTCTGACAAATCTAACCTGAAATTAATGATGATGTCTGCTTTTTCTAAGGTGCCCATGATTTTCTTCATTTTGGTTTACAGGCTTGAGGCCAGAAGGGATATTGTAGGCTGCGTTTTCCAGAGGCCAGCATCTCTTCTGTCTGTCACAGTAGCTAGGCCTGTGTAAATCTGCTGAGCACAGTAGAATATTGCAACAGATCATAGATACCTAAAGGAGAGAAACTGTATTCTTGTTTTGTTTAGTTTCAACAATAAACCACAACATTTCACTGTAATAGCACTTCAGTGTTCCTCTAATAGTTGTGCAGTGAGGCTTAGCTTATGTTGAAGCCACTGTATCTCCTATGTTGGGGCACATGCCCCCCCCCCCCCCCCTTTTTTTTTCCTCCTTTGGCATATAGAGAATTCAAAGAATATCCGGTTGTTTGTTCTTTTGATAGAAATGTATTCTGGGTCAGATTTTTGAAAGCTGTTTTGGCCCAAAATATAGATGGTCAATTAACGCCTATTTTTGCAGACATTGTCATACTGGTTTGACGATGTTGTTCAAGTTCGGTGTAGAGTGCTAGCCCTTGGTGCATGCAGCTGGAGGAGCACTTATGTGCAGACTTGGAAACTGTATTTCTTGTTTTTCTGTTTTTGTATGTTCTAACTCCAGAACTGCTTTAATAAAATAACATACTAAGTATAATGTAGTACGTGACTAATATTACTGTAAATTGTAAAATACAAGTTTTATTTAAGTTCTTAACTTGATTGTAGTGAAAACTTCACAGTAGTGAGAGTTATGAGAACGTAGATTATTCAAGTATATTTTCTTAAGAGAATATCAAGCGAGTTCAAAGTAGCATTTGTTTTGTCACATTAAAAAATGGGTAATAAGAAATAAAATTTTGGTTGAAAGGTCGTCTTTTTGCCTTCTCTTATCACAAGGTTTGTTCTTCCATGATATTTGAGCTACACTAATAGTGAACCCTTCACAAAAGCTGGTGGTAACTGCAAGCTTAAATGCAACAATCAGATTCCGCAGTTGTTTAGAGAATAAACTGTATTTAAAACCAAATCTAAACACCAGCTAGATGGTCAACATGGCAGCTTTCTGGGGCAGCCTTTTGAAATGGTTCATGAAAGACAGAAACATACTTAAGG
This sequence comes from Oxyura jamaicensis, assembly GCF_011077185.1. NCBI lineage: Eukaryota > Metazoa > Chordata > Aves > Anseriformes > Anatidae > Oxyura > Oxyura jamaicensis. The sequence goes on along the minus strand of NC_048899.1, from coordinate 39,559,215 downwards.
TGTTGGACAGATGATCACCAGATTCTTGGCTGGCAGAAATCAACACTCTTTACAGTGAATAAATGTGCATTTATGCCGGTATAAAATTATCCTTCCCTAATGTGATATGAAGGCAGAGAATATTGTGTGTGCCTGCATGTGCTCCATGCTATGTGCCCCTCCCCCGGTATCACATATTTTATCAAAGAAAGATTTATGTGTTTGAGTGATACTCATCTACTTGCAGTGTTTTTGTTAATAAAAAAAAATAGATAACTGAAAACCAAGAATAGGCAGTTTGTCATATTTATTATGTTCCTCTATAAGTGCAATATAAATTTATAAGAACACCCAAACTGATTCAGAACAAGAGTCCTTTTTGTCGCTGTGTTTTGTCTTTAGCAGTAGCTATCAGTGGATGCCTAGGGTGGCAAACCTGTAGGATAACCCCTCCAGTTATCCCGGTATCCAGGTATTTTAAGCTATGGAGATGTCTTGAACCTATTTTGTTTTTTCTATTCAGTGTCTCTCAGTGGATCTATTTTTAGACTGTTCTTGTGTAGTATTTAACCTGGGGAAACTTACCATATCCACAGTGTCTTTTGACAACACGTGAAGTAGTCTTATTCCCGTTTCTTGAAATGCCAGCTCTTACTCCTTATTAAACCATTCTCCTTTGAGCTTCATATAATGGCCTCTAGTATCTCTTCTGGGAGAACTAGGCAAATGTAATATGCAGCCATAATCTCTGTGGTACTAACAGCCTTGTAGAGATCTGTCTTACTTCTGTAGATAGAGTTCTGCACATTTGTTATCATTAGTATCATTGACCATAGAAAATAAAGTAGAGACCAAGAGAAATGTCCATTGCAGGACTTAGGGTACCACTTGAGCCATGGCTGCTTCTCCTCATGTTCCTTGATTGATTTATTTATTTATCGGACACTTAAAATTTATGAGATTATTTCATACGTTGGTGGGTTATATAAGTAAGTGTGGTATCAAATCCAGCTTACCTTGTTCAACAATACAAACTAAACCTGTAATCATTTTTAAGTTAGGTACTAGACAGTGAAATGACAATGTATGCTTGAACAGATAGATAACACAGATAACAGATAGGTAACAGATAGAAAACGAATGGACTTCTGTTTAAATTGTAGAGGTAATTAATTTTGGATTTAAAAGTCCCTATCGATTATATATTCTACATGGAGAGATATGGTGGTGATTCTGAACAGCTTGTATTTTAAGAACATAATACCGTAGTGCTTTGGAATGTCTGGCAGCTGAGATGTACTCTTGTGATGGTCCTAACTGGGAGTCGTACAGACTTGAAAAAAGGTATAATTTCAGATACTGATAGCTTCTTGGGATCTGAATGTTTACTTAAATGTCTTTTTTAAAAAAAAATAAAATGCACATTGTATTAATCATTCTAATAAATTGTGAGGAATGAGCAGAAAATTAATAATAAAATGACAAAATAAGCAAACACTGTATTTTATGGTACACTTGTAATGCAAATATATATTTATTTTGAACATATATTTAATGGGTTTTATAAGTTGCCAACTTTTATTCTTGATCTAACAGGCACTTTCAAAATCTTTTACAAACATTTATAAGGCAAATTATGGAGAAGTCTAAAGGATTCTTAGCTTCCATTTTTTTCCATTGTTTTCAAACGATTGTGAATATTGTATAAGATGTTACAATTTTGAAATAGCTTTATTCAGGATCAGATTGGCTAAGCTACTGTTCTGTTCAGTAGAAAGAGAAACAGAAATAGCAAACTTCTCATCAGTTAAATGACCGCTATTTCTAACAAAGTATTTTATTATTTGTTTTTGAGATTCCATTAAGAAATAGTAACAATAGTGAAATTGCAGTGCATTGCTGTGTTGCTTTGTTTATTTAAAGAATATAGTTTCTCTAGCTTTTAATTAACATATATTGTAAAAAGCTACAAACTTCTCATTTCTTTCGATTTAAGTTGGCACAGAAATTAATTCCCTTCTGTGGGAGTGGTGAAGAACTTAATTGTACTAAACAAAACTTCAAGATTAAAATGAGCAATGACCCTGGGGCTTTTCAGTTTAGTTGTTACAAAACTAAGATATACAACACCCAAAAGGCAGAATACAGACCACTGCATTTGCTGCTTCTGTATGCCAGTTACTATAAACACTAACAATTGGAAGACAGTGACCCATAACTTGACACTTCTTTTCACTTACATTTAGCACTGGTTTCTGTGAAAGCAGTAAAATTATTTTTTAGTTTACATGATAAGGAAAAATCTGTGTTTCTGCTTTAAAATGTGTTGAGTATGAAGTGGCTTTGTCTGAAATCATTAAAACGAAAAGATTAGTGGCATGGTTGCTTTGCAATAACTCTGTATATCACTGAGTAGACTTCAATATCTTGCATATTAATACAGTTAACAAATGCTTTGTAGTGATAAGCTGTCAATAGCTTCTGTGCATCATTGAAACGTACTACACAAATAGTCCATCACAACTCTTCTATGTTGTGTAAATACATATATCATTTGAGTATATATCTGTGTACATACAGGTTTTTAGTAAATATATATATAAACCACATGCACTGCTCATGTTCTCAAATGTCTTATTTTTCTTTTTTTAAATCTGTGTTTATAATACCTGTTTGTGAAATGTGTCAATCAAAAGGGCATTCAGTGGTGTCTTCTGAAGGAAGAGGAGGTCATTCCCCGTATCAGGGCTATGGAGGGGCGTAGAGGACGACCACCAAATCCGGACAGACAGCATTCGAGAGAGGAATCAAGAATGAGACGACGCAAAGGCCGACCTCCGAATGTTGGTAGCGCTGAATTTTTAGACAACACTGATGCAAAGCTTTTAAGAAAGCTACAGGCTCAAGGTAAGAAATATATTACTGCTTTCACAAACAAGGACATGTACTGATGATGTACATGGAGGATTAATGTTTTTCTAGAGAGAAGTCATGTACATCTTACTTAGGAACTTTCTCAAATGTTTTTATTGAAGCCCTTTCCTCTTTCAAGATCAGTAAATATATATATGATTCAAGGGAAGAAGCATGTGTGCACAGGTGTATGTATAAGAGCTTATTCTGTAGTTTACTTATATTTGGTTATATAGATTAAAAAAGCAGACATACAGTATTTTTGTTGCTGTTGATATTCCTTTAAATTGGCAAAACTGATCAGATCTCTGTAGTCCCTGATAGCAGCTCAAACAACATTAGAACAAGAAATTGAAACTGATTAGTTTTTTCACCCTCTTTAGAAACCATTTTTTCCCTCAGCCTCTACAATGTATTTATGACTGAATGAAAGAGAATTGGTCTCACTAGGCAGAGAAAAATGTTATGATTTAAGTTATAGAGAGCAGTGATTTATTAAAAATAAAAAATATATAAAACTGAAACTAGAAAAGCCCTTTTTTGTTTCACTTTTTTATAAGTTGATCTGTTTTACTGAAATCAGCATGTTTGTTCTTACTTTTGGAATTACATTTGTAGATTTCTCTTTTTTTAAAAAAAGCAAACATAAATTTGCCTTAATAAAAGTGGAAAAAAAAAATGTTGCTTCAAAAAAATGGCAATGCTATATAAATTCAAACAATCTGGATAGATAACGCTTTGGAGCTATTTCTACCACATCAGAAATTTAGAACCATTGAAGTGATCCTTATGGGTCCCTTCCAACTCGGAATATTCTAAGTTAGCATTTCTATGAAGCTTTTGGCTGCTCCAGGGAAAATGTTCTTCTTGTGAAATCATTGATAGTGACAAGATTTTAAGACCCATAATGTTGAATACTGTCACATGTTCACAGTACTAATGTATACAGTAGCACTTTAATGTTAGGGGATACTACTAGATATCAAGGGTATGAAGGCCTTATTTTAAATAAACATCGGGTATGTGACCTTTGAATTTCAATTCTTTAGTCCATAACTGTATCATATTTTCCAAATGGAGCTAATGAACAATTCTTACCTCCAGGAGTTGGGATGTTTTAACTTGGGCTTCAGAACTGCTCTTTCATGTTCTTACTGTAGACACATTTTGGTGTATCTATCTAGTATTTTGCAAGTTTTCCTTGCAAGTGCGTCGAATGTTTCCTTGGTGCAGTTCTTTGCATCTTTTTTGTTTGTGTCTGCAAAGAGTGTTGTTCTATGTGAAAACATTTAAGAGATTCGATGATAATGCTTTAGACAGAAGGACAGAGAGAAAACAACTTTCAGGACACCCAAAGTATTTTTAAGTGTTTTGCAGCTGTTCTACCCAAGCGTTATGGTCACTGCCATGCTTTGCTCAGTGTGAGAATTGGGAAGCTATTTGTAAATGAAGTGTCAACTGCTGAACCACCACAACATTTGCTGAGAGGCTGTATATTTATTGTGGAGGTACAGGATATTATTCAAAGAAGTATTTTCTTAGTGGGAAAAGATAAGTATCAGTCACTAACCACTAAGATGTTTTGCTTCATTTAGTATCTTCCTTTTCCCCATACGGGGGGGGTGGGGTGGGGGGGGAGAATACTCTCCCATATCTGTTTTCCCACCACACACAGCATTTTAGAGCATTTAGTAAAATAGACAAAAGCATATGGTCCATATATAATAAGATTCAGAATGTGTATTTGATGTCACATGTTCAAATCTATCTTGCTTCTTTTGGTTTCTCTTCTGAGAATATAAGAAATGCCTTAGTATCTCATTTCAGGGATTCATCTAGCACAGAGCTCTTTCTCTAGCAGTTTCAATGGGAGATACTGTTGGGAGAAGGCATGTGAGCCTGATTGCTTTTTGGTCCAATTATTCCCTCAAAAATGCACCCTGGCATGCTGAAGTGTTACATTAATACAAGTTTTCTTGAATCTTTTGTTTTCTGTTTATGAAACTGTATCCCATGAATTAGCCTTTTAGCTCTCTTTTTAACTTGATGTTTGCTCGAACAACCTCCTGTGACAAGAAGTTTTTGGAGTCTGATAAGTACCGATAAAGAAGTTTTTCTAATTTTCAAAAAAAAAATCTTGGGTTTTTAATGGTGTTCCATAGTTCTGTGATTGTGGGATTTGGAGAATAACAGTTCTCCAATTTGTGTCCTTTGCCATATTGGTGACTTTGCAAACCTTGTTTCTTTCTGTCATTCATCTTGTCCACTCCAAACTGAAGAGCCCAAGTATTCTTAGTCTTTTCTCAGAACATAGTCGTTCCATCCCTTTTATCTTCTTTTGTGTCTGATTTTGGTATTTTTCTAGATGTTTTACTTTACATTCTTCTATGATGAAGCTTCTCTGCTGCCTTTACCTACTGCTTTGCAGGGTTCTTCCATAGTCCCTTGGTGTCAGCACAGCCTTGGATTGTCCAGAATGCTTGTGCATCTGCATATTTGGGGATTAACTTTTCTGTACCCTTTACAGGTCATTGATGAAGAGGGATATTAAATAAAGGTGGTTCTTGTACTTGAGGATACCCTCCACTAACTTTTCTCTGTGACAAAAGGTGACTGATGATCCCTACCTTTTGCCTGCAACCATTTAATGAGCTTTCAGCCTGTAAAGGAGCTTTTCTTTGGTGACGTAACTGCTTAGTTTTATTAATAAATGTTTGACCTGGAAGCTTGTCAAAGATTTTTTGAAATTCCAAATGTGCTCTGTCCATTACATTCCCTTCATCAACCTGTTACTGACATGCTTGTAAAATTCTGAAACTGGGAAGAACTTCCCTCTGTAGAAGCCACGCTGACTGTCTCAACAGATGGTGTTTTACAATGTACTCAGTGAAGCCTCTGAAGCTCAAGAGAAATAGAAAATTGGAAGATCAGATGAGCATGTTAACAAGACTTCCTCTAGAGCCTGTTTTGTTGATGGGAGTCACTAGTCCTTTTAACAGGTGAAAAGTGGTTGTTATTAATACAATAAACATCCAGACCAATGCCTCTCTGGTTCCAAGTTAGTGTTCCTTTAGATTTCTCAGCTTACTATGTCCAATCCTGGTGTGCAGTTAGCATCTTAATGTATATTTACCTCAAGTTCACCTAGCTCTTCTGACCTGTTTGTTGTAGACAATACACTGTGTAGGGGAATATCCCCAACATCTTCAGCCATAGAGACTAGCACAAACAATTCAGTAATATTCTTTGCTACACCATGTTTTCTTCCTGCTTCATAGAATAATAGAATCACAGAGTGGTTTGGGTTGGAAAGGACCTTAAAGTTCCAACCCGCCTGTCCTTAAAGTTCCAACCCGTCTCCCAGAGCACTGTCTAGCCTGGCCTTAAACACTTCCAGGGATGGGGCATCCAAAACTTCTCTGGGCAACCTCCCAGAGTGCCTCACCACCCTCATAGTAAAGAATTTATTCCTTACGTCTAATTTAAACCTACCCTTTTATAATTTACAGTTGTTAACCCTTAGGTCCCCCTGATTGCATTTCTGGCTTCCTGTTTTGATATGTCTAAAGATCTTTCACAGTCTGTTCAGGCAGCCTATGCAAGGAGCTCTTCAAATTTGTTTCTAGCCCTTCTGACATGCTCCTTAATTTTCATGTCATAGGCTTTCCTCTTTTTATTTGAACAAAATTATTGTTTTTACATGCTCACCATTTTCTTATGACAACCTCCTTTGCTGAAGAGCCATGTGTCTTTTTTTTTATTGAACTACCTTTTTCCTTTTGAAAAGTGGCACAGTGTTTACCTATTTAGGAAAAGGGTTTTTGTTCTTTAACTGCTTCGAGGTTGTTCACTTTAAGACTACACACTTGAAGGCTGCTTTTTACACCTTCTTTTAATGTTCCACCAAATGGATTACAGGCGTCTCTTCCTTTAATATTTTTGTTATATGTCTTAATACTATACTTTACATAGAAGGCTGGTCAACTGATATTCCTGTAATTCCCATCAATGCCATATCTTATTAAAGAACATTCTAACATGTTTTTGAGACGTCTGTTACATCTAGATTATCATTCAATACCAAGAATTCTAGTTTCCCTTCTTCCTCTTTTTTCTTGCCTTGATTTAGAAGTACTCAAAATCTTTTCTTAATAAAGCACACAGAAGTTGAATGGGATTGCACGTGGGTCTGATTTGCTGTGCCTGTTTTTTGTAGATTTTAACCTCCTTTTTTGTTTGTTTTTTGTACTGTTTTTTTCAAAGACATGCTGCACGTTAACTACATCCTCCTCGTGGATCATCCCAGTTTAGACTCCATAGTCTTCTGCATCTGTTGACTTTTCCATAGATCATAGTTAGCATTTAGGTCATAGAGGAGAAGTTAAATTTCTAGCTTCTGGTTCTGTTGCAGTTCATGTTTAGCTGCTTCTTATGTATTGTTTCCCCTTGGCCCTGAAGGTTTCTTAGTTGTAGTGTACCTATTTGTACTGCTCTTATCTACAACATTGTCTGATCTACACATGGGCATTCCATATGTCTGCCTGCCTCTTGGTCATTGGACATGAAGCTGGCACTATTTTGAGGAATTCTGTAAGGGAGGTATTGGGCTTCAGTACTTTGAATGGCAAGCTGAATTTAGCCTCCAGAAAAATCCATCCTACATCATTGGGTCCATGCACAGTTCACCCAAATTTCATACTGTTCTCACTTGTAATATTAGAATGATTCAGGAAGTTACTAATTAGCAAAAGAATGGTAGCTGTCTGTACATAGCCATGGTTCAAGAATACTCTGTCCTAGCTGAGTCTGCTTCTACTACATTGTTCAAGAAGGATGAGGTGATTATTTGAAGTAACAAATAAGGAAAAGAGTAATTTCATGCTTTCTGAATGAAATGATGATCTGGTACTTTGAGACAAATATATTCTTCTTTAAAAAGAAAGAAGAAATCTGGCTCTAAGCAAAGCAGCATTATTAGTGGGATATTATCACACGCTTCAGGAGACATTTCTCCTCCAAAAATAAAACATTTCTTAATGTAGAAGCTATCCACAGTTTTTCTGATACATACATATTATGTATACATAAAAATACGTATCTGTGCTTGTGTCTGTGTTTATATATATATTGGAAGTACCCTAAAGCAGTTGGTAGTTGAATGTTTTCAAGATAAACGCACACAAGAAATGGACTGTTTTCTTCATTTGTTTACCTCAAATAAACATCTGGAAATGTGAGCTATATCTTTATTGTTGGACAGCACTGTTTTTATGAACTCAATTCCTTTTTTATAACAGAAATAGCTAGACAAGCAGCACAAATAAAGCTACTCAGAAAACTCCAGAAGCAGGAACAAGCTCGAGCTGCCAAAGAAGCAAAAAAACAGCAAGGCAAGTATCAGACTTGTGAAAGCTTGTGCCTGCTGGAAGATTAGTTTGAGAACTGTTGATGTGAAGTTATATGCTTTTCATCATTTTCTGCTGACACTGATTTATTTATTTATTTATTTTGCCTTTCTTATAGCTATTATGGCAGCTGAAGAGAAGAGAAAGCAAAAAGAGCAGATAAAGATAATGAAGCAGCAGGTAACCTTTGTGATTCCTAATTAAGCTCTTGTTTTGAATTATCGAGTGTTGGTTTTTAAATTATTCAGTAAATTAAGTCTGCTTGTTACAGAGTAAATGTTTTAAATCTAGTTCTACAGAGCACAGTGTATATTGATGAAATATGTAAATTCTGTTGTCATGCCAGTTCATGTTGTCAGGACATCCCAGATTTGTCTATGTTGGTTTAAGCTGTGCGTACATGTAGCTGCTTGACAATATTGGTAAGAAATTCAGAAACTGCTACTATAGTGTGGTGATGTGGTCATCCTTTAACTAGATCTGCGAAAGCAAATAGTGATGTATCTGTTTCTGTACGTACCAGAGTAGTGTAGTTAGCTTCCTCACGATTCTGGCTATCTCTCAGTGGTTTTAGATTGTGCGTGAAGAGTTATATCTCAGTATGCCAATGAATTACTATGTTTTTATATGTACAGGTATTGTCAAATACTGTTACAGCAAATGCTTCTACCAAAAGTGAGAATGTGCCTGTATAAACGTTACCAAATGAAGCTACTTATGGTATCAGGCTTTTCATTATTTTAACAACAGAATTTTAACAAAATAGTGAGGTGTTATTTATGTTGGGAATATGAAAGCTTTCAAAAAGAAATAATGTCCTATTGTCTGTGGCTGTAGGTAGGGTCAGTTCCTTTTTAAAATTTTTTGTAATTAAGGCATCCAAACTAATCAGTAATTATCTGAATGTTTTAAAAATCTAAAGATGCTAAAGTCCACTTAATTGTGAATACATTAACCAGGTTGCATGTGGGTGACTGTTACTGACTGACAGATCAAGTGCTTTGGGTTTCACAGTACTCAGATTTTGCATGTTGCCAAAATTGAAAGGCTGCTAGAACTAAGGCAGAAAATGATGGTTTGACAGACCCCTGTATCTCTTCTCCAGGGAGATTACATCAAATCACTGCCCTTTTTTGTGTTTAAACTCCTATTTCCATTCATTCCTGAATAGCTCCATCATTGCCTGCTAGAATTTGAACACTGCTAGTTTACTTATAGTGTCATTATCTGGCAATCTTAAAACTGTTAAAGAAATAAAATAATACTGTGACTTCCTAAACATGCACTCTTATGCATAACTGTGAATGTTGGTTTTTCAGGGATATATCAGGCATCTTGTAATGCTAGTAAAAATTCTAAACATGCATTCCTGTAAGGGAACAATTGACTGTAATGCTTGTGAGACTCAATAACGGAAGGTATATGTGTATAAACTTGCTCTTTTTTTTTTTTTTTCTGAAGTAATTTTCCTTAATATTGTTTTCAAGAAACAGAATTAACTGTCTTCCCATTGTAGGAGAAAATTAAGCGTATCCAGCAAATCAGAATGGAGAAAGAGCTTCGAGCTCAACAAATTTTAGAGGTAGACATAATGGCTCAACTATTTTCGTGTTTGCATTTGTGAGAATTTTGTCCTTTAATAGTCACACATGAAGTAAGAATGTTACCAAATACAGCAGTTCTAACAATATGGACTTAAAGAAGCCAGTTCAAAAATTTCCAAATACAATTTTACAATATTTGGATGCTAAAGCAGTATGTCCTTTGTATGAAATTCAGTAGTTTCAAAATACTAATTTTATGAGTATATAAGCTATAATAAACTAGTATACAATACTAGTGTGCTGTTCTAATGTACTACTTTGCTGGTGTAGCAGCAAGGATAGATCACTAGTATTCAAGTTTCCTATCATGGAAATTGTAATTTTTTAATCTTTTTGCCATTTATATTTTATTGTTTTGTTATTTTATTTATATATTTATTTTTGTTTATAATTTCGAAGTGAAACAACTTTGCATAGGACTTGTTATTCTGGCTTAATTTAAATAAAGACACAGTGAATGGATTGACTATGTGACATACATTGAGGAAGAGATTACTTGGAATGTACACTTAATATGTGATATCATTTTCAGCTTTTTATGGTGTGTAGCTTTATTTTCTAGTCAGATTATTTTCAAGTTGTGATGTTGCTGTTGAGTGACCTATTTTGCATGCACAGGCAAAAAAGAAAAAGAAGGAAGAAGCAGCAAATGCCAAATTATTGGAAGCTGAAAAGCGAATCAAGGTTAGTTTATATGAGTTCGAAAAATAAGTGTGTTGTTATACATAATATGTGTTGATGCAGAAGAGCAATTTTTTGGAAGAGTATTCAACTGAATAGGTATGGCATGTGAATAAATCTGAGTGCATATGTTTTGTAGATGTGTAACATACAGAACTTTTTACACGTGTCATATAGAAACACAGAAACATTCATACATGCATGCATGAATATATAGACATAGACACTAATTTTTTGTGCCATTACCAGGAGTTTTGCTTACATGACACTTGGTTTACATAACTTCAAATGCTTTTGCAATAGCATTATTCACAATGTTTTTTAAAGCACACTATTAAAATACTTTGCTTCCGAACTAATATTCTTGTATAGGCTAGATGTATACAAGACTAGGGAACTCTTCTGCAGACACTGGAAAAAAGTGGTTTATATTAGTAGTTCTATTACTGCTTTGGTGGTGTTGGTGTATTTTAACATTGAACTCCCAACTTAGTAGTTGCTTTCATATATACTATTACTGTTCTGTGGTTGGTTTATGGGGAAATAAAACTAAGAAAACTTAATTAAGATGTGCTGTTTTAGTATAGCAAATATATTCATCTTAGCAAGTACAGTTTGATAAGATACATTTCTGTTGTTTTGCTTAAGGAAAAAGAGATGCGAAGGCAGCAAGCTGTTCTTCTCAAACACCAGGTTGGTATACATTCGGTTGACCAAGCAGGCAGAATGCCAATTGTGAACTACTACTTCAGTAATGTGGGGGAAAAATCTTCAAAATACGCCCTTTTTAAGTTCCTGGGTTTGATTCCTGCACAATTTTTCTTTCATCTTATGATTTGTTGCTTTGCTTTGGTATTGGGGTCTTTTGGGGGATTTAAAAGTGGTTTTATGACTTTGTGATTTCTGTTTCATAATGTTGTGCCAACTCTTTCTACCAGGAGTTGGAGAGGCATAGACTAGATATGGTATGGGTATGTTTATTTTTGTACATCTAACACCGCATTGTGATTTGGTTGTGATATGGTTGTCATAGCAATGCATAAAATGTAGCACTGGCTGCTGTCATATTACATACTGCTGCATGGCTTTACAGCACAGTGCATTGCATACATCTGCTTGTCTTGTCTGTTAAGGGAAAAAAAGACATCTCAAAAGTAAATTGAACGTGGCAATCTGTAGATGAGTTTTTAAACAGAAATATTTGTTGCTGCTGTCCCAACATAAATTGGACAACTGTATAAGATCACGGATTAATTAATGCAAAAATTAATAAGTTATCACATGGATACTTTTTCTAAACCCTGTTGCATTCATTGGGAGTGGATCTAGAAGTTTTTAAATGATTTGAAATAACCTGCTTTAGAAGTTAGGATCGTGTCTCTCCCAAGTCTGCAAAGTACTGAGCAAATGAGCTTTCAGTCAGTGTAAATACGTAACATTATAATTATACAGTGAAACATTAGCCTGTAATCCTACTCTCATTGAACTAGATGGTAAAATACCTTTTGCTTTTACTGGAGCCAAGACTTACTCTACAGTTTTTAAGGCAGGAAAAAAAAAAAAAAAAAAACATACGTACCACTCCAGAATACAGCTCCTTTAATGCATTTGTAGTTATTGACATAACTTACTGGAAGACAGGCATCAGTAAATTCAAGTGTCAGTGCGTATGTATATGCGCTGCGCCAGCATTAGCTTGATTAAAACTGATCTAGAGTTGAGAAAATTCATCATACTAGTTTGTTGCTCGATCACAGAAATGTTAATATTTGCAATGTTCAAAATGACCAGTTTAAAAATTTCTATGGAATTGGCTATTGAAGAAGTAAATTGCAAGTTCCCTGATAGCAGATGTAAGGTAACTGACCTGTTCCAGCCAACCATTATGCTTTTTGTTCTGCCAGCTTATGAAGGAGCATCAAAACTGACCATAAGTAAATCTGTATGCTTCTTTTTTTTTTTTTTTTTTTTTACACTGTCTCCATATTCATTGCTTTACCTTTTTTGCTTTTGATTGTTCTTGTATTTGCTTTCTAAACCTGAACTAAAACATGCACAGACTTGGCCATTCTTGTTCTATATTTAGTATTTACTGTGACTTGTCTATTAATGCTAAACTTGTACTCAGCTTTTTTATCGATATTAACATGTGGATTAGTTTTGTTCTAACCCTATCTGTTTCAATAGGAACGAGAAAGGAGAAGACAACATATGATGCTTATGAAAGCCATGGAAGCACGTAAAAAAGCAGAAGTAAGTAATTAACCAGTGAATCTTTGAAATTTTCATTTGTTCATTCTGCAGTCATCTGTAGAAGACCTGGACCATTTATGTGTGAACCTGCACAACCTAATCCAAAACCCATCAAAATGTGTTCATCTAATACTAAGATAAATTTTTTTGCGTTTTGTTCTAGGTTGTTTTTTGCCACCTGCCTCCTTTAATTGATACTAGTAATAAAAATTATTTTAGTTCTAATAATAAATAGCAGAGTTAAAGACTTTCTGTGAAATGGAGCAAAATAAAATTCTCATTCAGATTCTCTTTATACTGTATAGATAAGCAATCAGTTTGGCTTTTGCTCATTCATGGAGAACCAATTTTTACTTTTTACTCATATGAAACATTTCACTTGAAATGTATGTAATAGAAGGTTTTCCGAAGAATTTAGGACTAAGAATTTGGTGGTATGGAGATAACACATCATATATTTGAGGCTTGAATGCATCTCTAACAGTATGAGGGTTTTACTTATTCTGGAGTTGTGTGTAGTTCAGGGTAGCAATATCAAACAATGGTAAAATCACTTCATCTATGCAAACAGGGTAGCAAGCTACCATGAGTATATGAGCATTTTCCCTGTCATTAACTGAGGATCAATGAACAACAAATGGTTTTTAAACATGCATTTATCACCAGTTGGCTTTATCAGGAGGTTTGTGCACTTAACTGTAACAGGAGAGGTTCTAGGAGCTGTCCAATCAGCTGTTTGGAAGCAACATATAATTCATAGCATCCAAATGATTACAAAGATGCATATATTCAGTACGATTTTTATTTTGTCACTTAAGGGAGAAAATATCGTGTGCAACTGCAACTTTACTTGACCTGTCTTTCAGTTTAATGTCCTATAGAGAAATTGATCCTTGAGAAGTGAATGTGTAAAATGTAATAGCCCAGATAATGTTTCATATTATATTAATAACTATGCAAATAAAGCTACTAAGAGCTGAATATTATGAAGATCATTTTCCATAGCAGCTCTAAATAAGGAGTAGATCTAGTTTTTACACAGCTGGATGGAATTTAAAACAGCTGTTGTGAAAAAATAATCGATTCCGCATTCCACATTGTGTCTGAAAATATTTCAGTGTGTTGTACCTCTACAATACTGGTGAAATTAAAAATATTGACTCACATGTCCATGTAATAGAGTAGTGTATACAGATTCTAAATTGGAATCTAAGAGAAATCTAAGTGGATCTTAGATTTGCTATTCAATGATTTTGTTCTGTTTGTGTAGTTTCTACCTTCCTTTTACTTGAATGCAGGTTCCTTAATTGCTGTAGTAAATACTAAGATTACATAAGTAGTACTTTACAAATTCTTAGACTGTTACGCTGTAAGTATAGCAAACGGGTTTTATTTTCTGCCCTTTTAAATCTATTGAAGGAAAAAGAGCGGTTAAAGCAAGAAAAACGTGATGAAAAAAGATTAAATAAAGAACGTAAACTAGAACAGCGAAGATTGGAATTGGAAATGGCAAAGGAGCTAAAGAAGCCTAATGAAGATATGTGCTTAGCAGATCAGAAGGTAATTGTAATAACATAAAATGTATTTTCAGCCTCACATCTCTGTCTTCTGCTGTTGTGACAATAACTTCTTCTTGCAGTTACTCATCAAGCGTTCAAGTTTTGGTCTAGATAATGAGATAACTATATTTACAATCCGTAAATACAGTATATGAGAAACTGAAGTGGGTATTGATATATTTAGTTAAAAACATGTTGTTTAAAAGTAGATTGCTTCCCAAAAACCATTTGCATGATTGCTTTAATAAAAATTCCATCGTCTCATTTGCTTTTATAGCAGGAACATGCACTTTCTCTCAGTGCATAGGCCCTAAATAGAGCTTTGCTCATACGTGCAACTCTTCTAAACCATTATTTTTTTTAAAAAAAGTTACTCTTCCAAGCTTCTGTGTTCTCAGTTCTTGTCCTTCAGGACTGAACTTATCTCAAGCTCAAGGCCCATCTTTTCCAGAGAATTCCAGAGAATTTTCCCTTTCTGTGTCCCTGAAGTATTTTTATGCCACCTTTTATGGTACTTTGGCTCAGAATACAGCCTGAGAACCTCTGCTGGCCAAAAAGTAATTATAGGAGGCCACAGACTAATTAATACTAAGTGAAAAAGTTAAAAGTTAATGATGAGTTTATAAACAATAATGATTTATGGATGGGGTCTGGGGCAGCTCTTCTATTGCCTTCACCTTCTGTTGTTAATATACTGTAAGTCATGTGATCGTATCAGCCAGTTTCCCTAGCTAGTATCAAAAAAAGTCATCCTCTGAAATATACTACTGAATCTTTAATTATTTTTCATTACTTTTCAGCCTTTGCCAGAGCTGCCTCGCATTCCAGGCCTTGTTCTTGCTGGAAGCACATTTTCAGATTGTCTCATGGTAGTGCAGTTCTTGCGTAACTTTGGTAAAGTTCTTGGCTTTGATGTGAATACAGAAGTCCCTTCTCTGAGTATTCTTCAAGAGGGTTTGCTAAACATAGGGGACAGCATGGGAGAAGTACAAGACTTGCTTGTAAAGCTTGTTTCTGCAGCTGTTTGTGATCCAGGACTTGTTACAGGATACAAGGTAACAAAAAATAAATCTAAAAACTAAAAAAAAAAAAAAATCCATAGTAAAAAAAAAACAAACTATAGTTATGAATGCATTATTCATAGTGTACAAAATAGTCCAGTTGGAACATGCATTTTCTTATTTATCTTATGCCATTTATATTAGTGTTATCTCTATTCTTAAAAACTTAGAGGGTGAAGACATTCTAATTTGTTCTAATTCATGATTTACATTTAAGTAGTTAAAAAAAAAATCCTGATTGAAGTTCTTGTGGTTAAAAAAAAAAAAGCAAAACCACATCACCGTTTTATAAATAATAATATGGTCTGCAGTGAAAATAAAAATTTCAAATGTGATTAATTGAAATATCTTTATTTTTAGGCTAAGACTATTCTTGGGGAGCACTTACTGAATGTTGGCATCAATCGAGATAATGTATCTGAGATTCTGCAGATATTTATGGAGTCTCATTGTGGGCAAACTGAGCTTACAGAGAGCTTGAAGACAAAGGCTTTTCAGGCACATACTCCAGCTCAGAAATCAGCAGTTCTTGCTTTCCTTGTCAATGAGTTAGCTTGCAGTAAAAGTGTGGTCAGGTAAGATGTTTCTCAGACAGATGTGTAAAAATAATAAACTTTTGTTCTTCAGTGTCTTGGAAAATAGATGTTAGTTTGTAGATCACATGGATCCTAGAGAGAATACTATAGATGTATTTCTGATAATCTTGTATTCTGTGTAGGGCTAGATCCTTTGTGGTACATACAGCTGGAGGCTTCACATTGAATGGGAACTATGAAAAGAAGTGTCAAATATTTTGAATGACATACTTCTGAAAGCTTACATTGTATTCTAAATAAAGACTGCATGATTCATGTACAGTAGTACACTGCATGGACATTCCAAGTATTGAAACTTCCTAGCTTTAAAATTATTTTGTATTTCTTCAAGGTAGCTCTTTGAGACAATGAATCTGAATCTCTGCATAAATGCCTGTTGGAAAAAAGATATGTAAGCTCACAGTTAATGGTGTTTCCTTGACTACTTTGGATTATTTTGTCTTTGACAGTGAAATTGACAAAAACATTGATTATATGTCGAACTTAAGGAGAGATAAATGGATGGTTGAAGGCAAACTTCGGAAGTAAGTTTCATTTCCTTAAATGTTACCATGTATTGCTTTTTTGCATTTGCTCAGATATACTACTAAATAGGCAATTGGTTCTTAGTAGAAAATTATCTGATGCAATTACAGATTTTCCAAGAAGTTAGTGACTGAGGTACCTAATGAAGATGGATGTGAATTTAGAGTGGTCCAGCACCAGTCTTTTACCATACGCTAAAGAAGCATGAGATTCAGAGTGTTAGTGTCCCTCATAACTGGAACTAAGTCAAGTCCATTTTGTGTTATTTGGTTAAAAAAAAAAAAAAGTGAAATATTTTTATTGGAATGTTACATGAGCAAGTCAAATTGTGATCGACATTATCAAAGTTTATTTTGGACCTACCATACTTAGTAATGTTCATTCTGAAAGGCATTTTAAGAAAACATGGTTTTCATACAACAGTCACCCATTAAATTTTGCGTATTTATATTGCATAATATTAACGTTTCCATTTTGTGTATGTTGCATCATTCCCTATAGTTAGATACCGTCTGCAGCATGCAAACATTGGGATATTTTAATATTTTCATTTAAGGTAAAATTGGAATGCTTTAAGGCTGTTCAGCATCATACCTACTGTTCTCCCATCCTACAAGACAAAATTCCATACAGCAAGCATAATGGTTCCAACTACCAGGAAGCTAGAAGGCATAAATTTCATGAATCACAGGGGGTAAAAATGCATAGCCAGACTCTTTCTTTTTTCTTGGTCATCTTTACCTCTTGACAGGAATGGTGAATCCTTTCTTAGTCTTTGCATTAGGTACTCGTGTTTCTAATCTTGTTTCTCCCTTTTTTCCCTTTAATGTATCTGCGAAGGAAGAAGGAAGAAGTAAAGAAGAAGGACAAGAGGGAGGTAGAGGAAAAAATAAGACCAGTAAAAATGACTCTCTACTAATACTGTAGATACCAGTCTGCATAGGGTTAATACATTTTATCCCTTAGGAGAGTCCAAATACCTTTTTCTGTCTTCATCTGTATTTCTTCTAGGGGATATAGTTTAAAAAGTGTCGCTGAAGTTCTGATGTAGACAATTACTTGTTAGTGGAATGGGACCCTTGCCTGTTCTTGTCGCCTAAGGGACTCCTTAGTCTTTCTCTCCCTCCATCAAACTGTAAGTACTTGTAGATGTAGGATCCTCCCTTTTCTCTCACGATCTTTCTTTCCTTCCCCTTCAAATAGTGGGCATAATACCCTGCAGCCCTAAGCTGCTCTTCCTTTCTACAATCATTTATCTTTTTCTTGTGTTTTCTTCTCCTGTGTGGATATGAGGTTTCAATAGTGCTTTTCCTACTTTAAAGTGTAAGTATCATGGGAGTACTCTGAGACATTCTTCTTGTGCTTCTTTGAAGTCACTGGACTTGACTCATCTCTCTCATCTTTGGTTCAAAATCTTTGAATTTTTCACTTTTTTCTGATGAACTCTCAAAAGCTTTTAAGAAGAGATTTCATAGATCAGTTAAAAACAATGCTGTCTTCTTCTGTCAGTTGGTGATTTTCATAGAATCTTACAACTGTTGTGGGGCTTCTCTGAAAAGAAACCTGTTCATTTAAGCCTTCTGTGTGGTCTTTCTTCAACTTCTAAGCTTCATACTTATGCATGTTATTTTCCCCATCCATTTTAGAGGTCAGGCTAGTTTTTAATATCGCAGTCCCAAACAGTTTTAGGAATATCTGGTCTCTTGAATACTTGCCATGTGATTGACAGATACGTGTACACTTTTTACATGCACACAAACCACAAAACAAAAGCTATATGTGGAAAGTGTGTAGTGATAGAATGAAGGATTCTGAGGAACGAGTTTATTTCAGCTCAGCCTGGTACTGGATTTGAGCATATGTCGAGTAAATCATCATAGCATGATGTCCAGATTGTCTTGAAGTATATCCAAGTGGGACAAGAAGAGATTCTGCTTGTGTCAGAAGATGTTTTTACTTATGCTCCTACTGTTGTTCAGATTACTTTATCAACTGGATGTGCGGGGTGGGGGGGGGGGGGGCCGGGGGAGATTTGAAAAGCTATGTTGGTAAGATGTAAGACAAAACAAAAAAGCCCATTAGAATCTCAGGCTTCAAAAAGAGAAAAGCTGGTAGAGAGACTTTTGTTGTTTTTTCTTATGGCTATTGAACAGATTTCCTTGAGAATTAGGTTATTTATGGTCAGAAACTGAATTCTGAGCTGCCTAGACTGCACTTTCTACAGGGCTGATGGTCAGTGAGAGGTCACATCTATTGCCTTCTCTTCACATTTAGGTGTGAATCTTGATACTAATCACCATATTTGTGAAGGTATCTGTCTCATCAGTTCAATTCATCTCTTTGTCATCTGTATTTGGTATCACAGCTATTGTCAGAAGACTGTCTCCACGAGATGAGCCAGGTGTTTTTACTACTAGATAATTGTAGCAGTACGATGTCTTCGGTGTCTTCTTTTCCATTACATGTCTTCTTGATATCTCTTTTGCAGCTTGATCAATGTAAAAGGCAATAAAAATGAAATGTGGCTTCTTGAAGGATTAGATAATACCTGTTTTTTCACAAAACTTTGAAATACTGCCTAACAAGTTTTTTTTTACAACAACGATGTTGTTTTTAACATGCCAGTGTTATGGCATACTTAACAAAGTTAACAAAAGTTAACAAAGTTAACAAAATTAACATAAGTTATTTTTTTTCCAGTGAGACCATCTCAGTTGTAAATGATAACGGTAAACCAAAAGCAGTGTTGAACAGAGGTAGGAATTACACCTTGAATTTGGGTAGGAGGTAATTCTGATTTGGAAAACTTTCAATTTTTGAGACCCCAAATGAACAGTGTTAAGAGAATTTGATGTTCAGTTTTTTTTTTTTTTTCCTTGCTATTTGTTAATATTTATGTCATGTACACAAAATATGTGGGAGGCTTTCAAAAGGGGATTTTTTTTTTCATGATCTAGTAAACACTAGATCACTAAAAAATTAGGAAAGCGTCGGCTTAAGTCACATTGAGTATTTGGTGGGTCAGCTGTTCTTCTCTCTAGGCCAATGGACTTAGTAATTCCTTCATTGGTTACAGAAGTCCTTTTAGTCTGTACATGAGAGCTGGTTATGAAAGAGTTTTCTGAGTGAAGGTTTTCTTCTCTCAGCCATATTAGTAGGTAGTAGGTGGAAAATTGTGCCACCTCTTGACAAATCTGAACATTATTTGAAGTTATGTTCTCATTGATTTCTTTCTCTGTGCTACTTTGGGTACAGACAGCTGCCTTGGGAGCTTGTACTGCTATAAAAGGAGGGCATCTGATTCATTTCCATCTTTATTTGTAGTGTCATGCAGGCTTCCTTTGGTGCTTTCCAGCATTTTATCTCTATTTTTGCTTTCAGTGAAAGTAGCCTTCTTCACTTGTTCTCATTTCTTTTAGGTATATAAATGAGGGTGTTTGTTGATCACTGAACTCATCTGCCAGCTTTTTTATTGAGTTGTTTCCCAGATTATCTTCATTTAATTTGTCTCTAAGGTTGTTCTGTCACACAGCATTCAACATGGCTTTGTTTGATAGCTCATTTCTGTTTATAGGCAGGAATTTCCAGTCTAGTTGAAGAGAATTTGATAGTCTGAAGTTAACCCCAGTAAAAGTAGATCTTTTTCTAAAAAAATAATAATAAATAATTCAGTGGAAGCCTGAGTAATATTGGTATTTGGTAAGACTAAAGCTTTTTGCACCACAGCTGAAAAAATAGTACTTGCTTCCAAAGTCACTGGAAGGCTTCAATTTTTTTGTCCAAAATATTCTAAGTTGCTAAAACTCCATTACTGATTACAAAATAAAATCGTAAAACTTTATAAATTCTGCAGTGGATAGGCCACTGCATTAAAAACAAATCCAAAACATTTCTAAGGCAAATAGCAATCCCCTTGATGATTTCTTGCTAACAGTCTCTTTAAAAACTGCTATTAATTGAGCGGTGACAGCTTCATTAAAATCTGTGCTGTTGAGTACTGGCATGGTTTTATCAGCTTTTTAGAAAGCTGATACATTGGTCAGTGTACATCAGCTAAGAAGCCAGTACTTCTACAACACTCATTGTATTTGTAACCACTTGCTGTATGGAATATTGTGTTGTAGGATGGGAAGAGAGAGAAGTGCGACAAGGAAAAATTACGTACTGGTAATTGTGTTTGTCGTTACCATTCTACTTTTCCCATCCTACCTTCTTCCAACCATCTCTTATAAAATCTTTGTCTTTTCTACACGTTTATGAATCTCTTCTAAGACAGTTGCATTTTTGGTCTGCGTTGTAAGTGACTGGTTAGGCCTGGCTATTTATACCTCCTGTGATTCAGCATGTTTGCCTGCTAGCTTCCTGATAGGTGGAACTATAATTTTTGCTGTGTGGAATCTTGTCTTATAGGCTTTTTATAGAAGAAGAAGGTCTACAACAACCATAATTACTGGTATGTAAGTTTCCTTTTTCTTTCATAAAAGGAAAAATGAGGGTTTGATGGAGTAATCTAGTAGTTTAGGTAGCTAATGTTTCTCAGAAGAGAAACTGCATCCAAAAATGGAAGAATCAAAGGACTGTACTGAAGTGAAATAATAAATAAATAATAATAAAAAAAAACAATAACAAACACACCACCAACAAAAACATGAAAATCTGAAATTTAAAAAGAATACTCTTAACCGTGCTGTTCCTATGCAAATGTAAGTAATTTCATACTTCCAACTTAGGAATTTTTCTTTGGCAGGGGTGGTGGGTGGTGGATAGGGCAGATATTTTATATGATCATACTCTTAAATGCATAAAACAGAAGATTAAAAAATTGAAATAGTTCTTCTAGTTGTCCTTCCTGACTTCTCAAAACCACTCTTGTGTTGCATTTCCTTTAAATGGTTATGCAATACAGTATTCCTGGGAGAAACAGATTCTGTGCAGGACTGAATAAATTTAAGGGCTTTCTGCTGTCTGATTTTTTTGTCCTGTTGGTTAATGATGATAAACAGGTAATACAGTATCATTGTGGAACGGAAGAAATAATTTGAATCTAAAATGTATGGTTCACTTCCAATCACACAGGAAGAAAGATATGTTTATGCTACAAACAAGCTTCATAATTTCACTCCTTGTCATGTTTTCAAAGGCTTAGAATCATTCATGCCAAAAAAACTGGCAAAAGAGATGCTACAGGAGTTGGTGACGCAGGAGAGGAACAGCAGTCTTTGGAAACACCAACACCAGGCCGCAAACGCAGACGAAAGGGTGGGGACAGTGACGACGACGATGATGATGATGATGATAGTGATGATCAGGCAGATGAGGATGAGGAGGATGAAGAGGACAAAGAAGATAAGAAAGGAAAGAAGGCAGAAGTTTGTGAGGATGAGGTGGGGGATTTTAAATATACTTAAACAGAATTAACTGGTAAATTAAAAATTGTTTAATTTCTGTTTTTCTGTAACACGGTGCAATTTCCCCAAAATCTTAAAATAAGAATGAAGGAAAAATAGTTTACATCCATTGTTTTTAAATTTTTTGAATAAGTTTATTTTCCGGAGTGTGTGTGTGTGTATATATATTGATAGCTTCTTGCTTGTTTTGACTTCATTTTAATTTTCTTGAAATTCTGCAAGATTGTACAAGATCCTGAGAGCTGCAGATTTTTTATCAAATGTGCATAAGTTTCCCTTAGTGGAAAATGAAGATTTTTTTTTTAATTAACAAAATAGTAAAGAATTGTTACCTTAAATTTAACATTATCTGTTATAAAACTTGCATGTGACTTTATTGTGTGCTTCTTCCTAACTTTTCTAGGTTAATGAATATTAGAGAAAGTACATTTCATTCCTCAACTTATTTGATCACAAGATGATAAAATTTTTACTAGCCAATATCAGATGCAGGAAGGATCACTGAAACATTTTTAGTTTGTTGAGCTGAATTCTATTTACTGCATACCAAGTGAATTTTTGGTAGAAGTGCCCCAAGTCCACAAATTTCATTGTAGTATTGCATGAAACCTGATAAAGGAGACAAGCAATACCAAATACTAACTTGTAGCACTGGGTGTTGCACTTTGCCAGAAAATTATATATTTTTTATATATTTGTGTACGGTTTTTAAAGTTCACATTAAAGTTTTAAGAGTGCTGTGAATATGTCTGTTCAAAGAGTGCATGCATGTGATACTAATGTGGAAACTCAAATCTTCAGAAACACTCCTCCCAGCTAGTTTCTAAGTGTAGGAACAGTCTTTTTCACCACTATTGAGAATTTATTACAAGTATAACTAATTTGTATGAATCAAAGAGAACACCTGAGAGGTATAGCACAATGTTCTTGCAAGCTAATATTTTAGAATTTAAAATAGATAATATTTACATATCTAATCTCACATTCTTCTCCTAATCTGTTTCTTTTAAATGCAATCTTACAGTTTGGTGCACTGCACATCTCACAGGCAGAAGTCCTGTAACACCTGTAAAAAAAAAAGATTTCCATTACATTTGTGCTATATGTGGTATTTCAGATGGCTTCACTCTGGTACTCTTTTTTACAGAGCCATGAAATAGAAGACCAGTGTCCTATGTTGCAAGTCATTTGGTGCTCCTAGGATTTTTTTTAAACTCACTGTTATCCCCAAAGACTTTCTGGAACTAAATTAAAATTCTTGTTATATAAATGACTAATATTTCAAACTGTGACAAGAAAGAGGGGGAAATAGGCTAATAGGCTAATAGGATTAATCACAGGTGCATTCCTCTTCAAAAATTAAGATGATTAATACTGGAAATGTTACAGCAGATTTGCCATTTAAGTGACTCTACAATTTCTTGTAGACATTTAAATAAGATGCAAGTTTGCTCTGACCAAAGATGGATCGATAAGATTATGACAGGTTACATTATTTCATGCATGGAAAACTCTTAAGTGAACTTGAATATCCAAAAAACTTCATAGGATTATATTCTATAGTTTTAAGTGTTTATGCACAAACTGAATGATCTCTTCCAGTAAAAGAATATTTTCAGCAAATGTTTGGCCACCAGCTTTCTCCAACATATGCAGTAGTTAATGCTACTCAAAAATACAGGTCTTTTTCCAGTTATGTTGTTCTTTGTCAAATATATTCAACATGTAAAATATTTGAACATTTTTACCCTTAGGATTTGCCTGTCACATTTGATGTCTCATTTTCTGTTACATCTTTTCTACTGTAATGTTAGTAAGATGGAGTTAGTATGATTTTATCACAAAATAGATTTGATGTGACAGTATATTTGGTGATTATAGGATGATGGAGACCAGGCAGCAAGTGTTGAAGAACTAGAGAAGCAGATTGAAAAACTGACAAAGGTGAGAGATCATCTATCTTAGTTATAATTCAGATTTGATTGCTGGATGTCAAGAGTTGGACTACAAGCCTGTCACCTTCATCACCCTCTGCCTTAATATAAATTGAACTCAGGATCAGCTTTCATTTAATAAAAATGTGAATGATGATGCTGTTTATGACACCTGAATTGTGAGTTTAATCCCAAGAATGATTGTCTGTTGCACTAGTGGATTTGACTCAAGAGAAGCTTAGAAAGCTGTTATTGATATCTGTGAACATCTGATATCTTTGTTAGCCATACGTAACTTCTGATTTCAGAAAGTGATTCTAAAGCTTTGTGTACAAGAAGCAATGATATTTTTCATTATGCAAATGACTGCAGTTCTCATTTCTTCCTATAGTTAGCTACTTGCTAGAGGTACATTCTAGGCCAGTAAAGAGAGCCATCTTTACTTCGGATTTTTAAAGAAGAAATAATGGAATAGAAAGAGAAACATAAAATTTGAGGAAAAAGTGTTGTAGATTGGACTACTCATGCACCATGTTTTTTATTAACAAGTTATTCTTTCTATCAGAAAATATGATGTTTAAAGCTTTGTCTGCTGGCTTCTCTCATGTGCCAAATTGCAAAAAAGTAGCAGTCCAGAGTTACACCTGACTTCTAACAGTGTAAATTTAGTGGAGAAAAAAGTGATTAAATGAATTGAAATTCTTGTTTTCCCTTGTAGAACTATTTGTTTGAATATTCTTTAATGAACCAGTTAAAATATCTCATTAGTTTCCCATCAGTGGCTGCAGTAGCACACCCTGGTTGGCTATGTTCAAGTGCTCTGTATTTGCTATTATTGTTTAATTGATCGGATTTCAGTTGTTCTTGAGCAATGTTGTCATTGATCCTTTTGTTCTGTGGGTATGTGTTTAAAAGTTAGGCCCTAGCATTAAAAAATGTGTTTTTAGAGGAAAGCTGATAAACGTAAGGTGAATCAGAATATGATTGCCTTTTTATCTATTCAGTTATGATGATTTCTTTTTTTTTTTTTTAAACAGCAACAAAGCCAGTATAGAAAGAAATTATTTGAAGCTTCACACTGTTTGCGTTCAATGATGTTTGGTCAAGATCGTTACAGGCGTCGGTATTGGATTCTGCCCCAGTGTGGTGGTATTTTTGTAGAAGGCATGGAAAGTGGTGAAGGTAAGAAGCATTAAAGAATAAAGTAATGTCAGGGCATACCTTGCCAAGACATGCTGCCAGTAGGCAATACTTTAGTATAGTGAGGTCTTTAGTTTTTACCTACAACCAGAGGCTAAAGAGGTAACTGTCACTTGTGCTCATTTGGCACTTTCTGATACTACCTTTCTGGTTGTGAGACAGTTAATATTTCTTTCAA
This sequence comes from Oxyura jamaicensis, assembly GCF_011077185.1. Classification (NCBI taxonomy): domain Eukaryota; kingdom Metazoa; phylum Chordata; class Aves; order Anseriformes; family Anatidae; genus Oxyura; species Oxyura jamaicensis. The sequence goes on along the minus strand of NC_048899.1, from coordinate 39,533,919 downwards.
AATGAGGGTTAATCATTAGTCAATTAATAAAGTTTTCAGATTTACATACTTCCTTTTTTTTTTATTTCTTTTCTGAATTGTTTTCTCCCAGGCACTAAGTGATAAGATGAGGGGAAGTGGACTCAAGTTGTGCCAGGGGAGGTTTAGTTTGGATATTAGGAGAATTTTCTTTATTGAAAGGGTTGTGAAGCATTGGAATAGACTACCCAGGTTGTCATCGCTGTCACTGGAAGTCTTCAAGAAACGTGTAGATGTAGAAATTAGTAGCATGGTTTAGTGGTGGACTTGTCAGTACTAGGTTAAAAGTTGGGCTATATATAGTCTTAGAGGTCTTTTCCAACTGAATGATTCCATGATTGTAGTTATTTCTCTGTGGCAGTGAACTCTGCATATGAAAGCTAGGACAACCACAGAATACATGGATGTTCATTTCTTTCTATCACTTTCAGTACACTTTTTTTTTGGTACAAATACACAGAATAATCTGTGTTTAAAGATTTGATATATATCTGTGTGCTGGTTTGGTTTGGACAGAGTTAATTCTTCATAGTAGCTCTGATGGTGATATGTTTTAGATTTGTAATGAAAGTAGTGCTGATAACACCAATGTTTTAGTTCTTGCTAAGCACTTCTTACACAGTTAAGGCCTATTCTGTTTCTCAAGCTGCCTGCCAGTAAGTTGGGTGGTGCACAAGAAGTTGTGAGGGGGCACAACCAAGGCAGCTAAACCCAAACCCTAACAGGCCAAAGGCATATTCTGTATCATATGACATAATGCTAAGCAATAAAATGGGAGGGGGGAGTTGGTGTGGGGACTGCCATTGTTTGGGGACTGGCTGGGCATCTGTCAGCTGGTGGTGAGCAATCACATTATTTCCTTTGGTTGTTGAGTTTTGTTTGTTTGCTTGTTTGTTTTTCCTTATTAAACTGTTTTTATCTTATCTCACAACTTCTCTAACTTTTGCCTTTCCAATTCTCTTCTCCCCATACCACTGGGGAAAGCAAAGTGAGCGAACGTTCGTGTGGTACTTAACTGCCCAGCAGGTGCTAAAGAGAACCTGCATGTTCTTTGGTATTTGCTTCTTTGGGTAAAGTGAGAAATCATTTCCTTTAAAGAAGGAAGAAAAAAAAAAAAAAACACCAAACTTTGCAATCCAGCATGCAGGGAAGTAAAAAACAAAATCATTGCTTATATAACAAAGTTGATAAAAATGATCTAAATTATTTGGTCTGTTGTATTTCATATGTGTTTTTTGTACAATTTTAGGTCTAGAAGAAATTGCAAAAGAAAAAGAGAAGTTAAAAAAAGTAGAAAGCATTCATATCAAAGAAGAGGTATTTGAAACCTCTGAAGAAAAATTACACTGTTTGAATACAACTCACTGTGAGCAAAAGGAAGATCTGAAAGAAAAGGACAACACCAATTTGTTTTTACAAAAGCCAGGATCATTTTCAAAATTGAGCAAACTCTTAGAGGTAGCAAAAATGCCACCTGAATCTGACATTATTTCCCAAAAACCTACTGGCAGTGCAGCAAATGGATGCACGTTATCCTATCAGAATACCTCCCAAAACTCTCTGTGCAGTCTTCAGCCCAGCATATCACAAAGTGGTAATGAGAAGTCTGATTCTAACAGTCTTTTCAGTCCTATTCCAAGTGGGACAGGAAAGTTTTACAATTCTCCACTAATTCCAAGTGATCAGTTGTTAAAGACTCTTACTGAAAAGAGCAGACAGTGGTTCAGCCTTTTACCAAGAATACCCTGTGATGACATGTCAGTCACCCATACAGATACACCAGCTACTACAACTTCCCTTACTCCTCAGTCACATCCACCATCAAAGTCACCTTCACCTGTTCCATCACCTCTTCTGGGCTCAACATCTGCACAGAGTCCAGCAGGATTAAGTCCTTTTGCATTGCCACCACTGCAGGTAAATAAACAATTAATGTTTTAATTAAAGTAGTGTGAATTTGATTTGTTTATTTTGCAGAATTTCTGTTGAGCTGAATTATTTCACAGAAGTGGTATTATGTCTTCATTTCTTCTCTTTTTTCTTGTTTCTAAATAAATGTTAATAGGTAGTTCCATGTTACAGATGTTTTATAATACTAGAGGTTTTTTACTAAAAAAAAAAGTCTGATATTTTGTGTGTATATTTCAGAAATTTGATTTTGTTTTTAGGGATTGGCCATGGTATTAAATGAAAAACAGATTTCAGAAATTTCACCCTTCCCCCCTTCAAAAGCTGCTCTTCCTGAAGCATTCACAGGATCCTAATAAGAATTATTATGTTACTGTTACGTGTTTTTTTTCCTAAACTACTCAAAGTACTGGGTAGAGGCCTCCTTTATTTTTGATTATTGTTTGAAAATTAGCATCCTGATTATAAAGCAGGTTTCTGGATAATGCTGAAAAATACCGGTTGTGATTTTGTTAAAAATATTTTCTGTGTAGCAGATGAAGAGTGGACTACCTATAATGGGACTTCAGTTTTGTGGATGGTCTACAGGAGTTCTTACTTCAAATGTTCCATTTTCATCTCCTTTACCTGCTATTGGATCAGGGTTGGGATTATCAGAAGGAAATGGTAACCCATTCTTGACATCTAGCGTTCCTACAAGTAAAAGTGAATCACCAGCACTACAGACTGAAAAAATAGCTTCTGCTTCCTGTACTGCAGTGGAAGTAGCCAAGCCTGTAGATTACCCAAACCCAAAACCCATACCAGAAGGTAAGTACGATTAAATGGAATCGTCTGAAGGATAATTTCTAGTGCTACCTTGCTGTTACAGTTTATTTTTTATAATTTCCTTACTGAATTTCTCTGATTATTATCACATTAAAAACACCTGTAAGGTATATAAATACTTATATATATATATATACACTTCTCTTGGTTTAGAAATGCAGTATGGGTGGTGGAGGATTACCGATCCCGAGGAACTAAAATCTTTGCATAAAGTGCTGCATCTCAGGGGAATAAGAGAAAAGGCCTTACAAAAGCAAATACAGAAACACATGGATTATATCACTATGGCCTGCATAAAAAATAAGGATGGTATGTAATTGGTATTTATATTACATATGGTGTTGGGGTCCCAGATGAGAAAACTTGCAGAGATCTCTCCAAGATGTGTTTAGATGCAGAGGCAGAGTAGCACCCAGAAAAAAATGTAAAGGTCTCATTATAGTTGCCTTTTTACCAGCCTTGTTCTGGAAAGTTCCATTGTTGGAGAAATCCCATTTAATATAAATTCCTCTAGTGGCCTAAGTGCTGATAATCATTTCAAGCTTTTTTTTTTTTTTTTTTTTGTGTCTCTGTAACAATATACCTCAGCCTTCCCTTATCCTTGTCTTTAAATTGCAAGCTTGACAACGTACTGAATTTGGTTGTCTATATTGGATATTTTAAGTCATGAACTTTTATAACAGTTCTTCAACATTTAAGTGAACTGACAGGTAAATCAGTTTGAATTTACTCATTGGGATTTATGATATTAATTTAATAAAATATGATTCTCAAATGCAGTTGCAATTATTGATATCAATGAAAATGAAGATAACCAGGTAACTCGAGCTGTTGTGGAAAACTGGTCAGTAGAAGAACAAGCAATGGAGATGGACCTGGCTATTCTTCAGCAGGTGGAAGATCTAGAGAGAAGAGTTGCGTCAGCTAGTTTGCAAGTTAAGGTAAAACTAACTTTTAGTAAAATGTCTCTTTAAAATAACATTACTGACGTGGCAAGAGTTTAAAGTAGGTAGTAGCAATCCTTTTATTGTTGGTAAGTGCCTTCTCATTCATGTGTAATTGCAAGTAAAATCCGCTGCAGCAGTGTCATGGATATTTGTGTTTCAGACATTTCATTGCAGTTAAATCTTCAGCTGAAGAAGATGGGTCAGAGTCGCTGCCCCTGCAGAGTGTTCCTGCAGAGTGTCCCTGACAGTGTTCCGTTTATGATAACCTTTTCTGAATGCCAAGATTTCATTGCATTTAGATCATTTTAATTATAGCAGGTTTTGCCACTGTTCTATTTTGGGGTTATTGTTGCTGTTACTGAATGCAATAAATGGGTTGTTAGTGTAAAAGAGTTAAGAATTGACTGGCTGTCATTACAACTTGGTATTTTTCTAATGTCGATGATACCAGACTGAGTATGTTTGGTAGAAGTACAGATGTGTTTTGGATGTAGTATGTTCTGTGAGTAGATACTAGTTCCCTGTGACCAATTGATACTCTCTTCTGAGACTACTGAACAGATAGACATATTGTGATGTTTTGACTAGTAAAACAGGATACTTTGAATGGAGATAAGAACGCAGACTGTTGCAGGGAAGTCCCTTCAGGAAGTCTGGTAATGCTTGTATGTTTTTGATTAATTATTTTAGTTCTCTGAAGATTTTGGAAAGTTTCTCTGCAGATGGATTACAAGTAACCAAGATGTGCTGGAAACAAGTCTTCAATTATTTAGTCTGAATCTGTAAAACAGTTCCTCTATTCACACAAAGTTAATAGCAACCAATAAATGCACAAACCTTTCTGTTAACATAGGGCTGGCTGTGTCCTGAACCTGCATCAGAAAGAGAAGACTTGGTATATCATGAACATAAGTCAATTACTAGATTGCACAAGAAGCACGATGGGGATTGTGCTGGAGGCGGAGAAGGCAGTACCAGCTCTCTAGAGCGGAAGAGTGACAACCCTCTAGATATAGCTGTAACCAGGCTTGCTGACTTGGAGCGGAACATTGAGCGAAGGTATCTGAAGAGCCCCTTAAGTACCACCATTCAGATCAAACTGGATAATGTGGGCACAGTTACTGTCCCTGCTCCTGCACCATCCATTAGTGGTGATGGTGACGGGTAGGTTTTTGAGATTAACTTGAAAAATTATTGTGCTTCTTTGCTAATTGGAGCCTATTTTCTATTGCCTGTTATCTATGTACTTTCTTGTTTGTCTGTGATCCGTATGGATCATGCTATTCTGCATGGTGCTTTGTAAAGATATTTTTTGTTATGTTCGTTGATAATCTTGCAAAGTTATCTTACATTTAACTGGTTGTGATTAAGCTTTGAGGCACGTAGCCACAGTCTGTGCACTACATCAAATTTAGTTGCTTAAGCCTTATACTTATTGGCTGTGTATGTTTTGTCATTGCTTGGCTTTCAGTGTGATAATGATTGTTCCACGTTTAAACATAAGCAAACACAGATGTGACCAACCTAATTTCTCTATATTTCAATGCAGAGCAGAAGAGGATATTGCTCCAGGGCTAAGGGTATGGAGAAGGGCATTGTCTGAAGCACGCAGTGCTGCACAAGTAGCTCTGTGCCTTCAGCAGTTACAGAAAACGATAGCATGGGAAAAATCTATTATGAAAGTCGTAAGTGTTTTTCATTTTAAAAAAATACTGTAACTGAACTAATTTTGCTGTATCATGCTTACCCATCTTAGGTATTTCAAGATACCATGATTAATAATGTATTTCTTATTACAGTCTGTAAAACTTAATAGTGTACACTGTGCACAAGTGAATATAAATATACCAGAAAGGATTTTCTCCTTCTTTCCAAACTAATAACATTAAATTCTTAAAATGAAAAGCTTTTGTAATAGTTTGTTACATGTAAGATAGTAATTATTCCTTGTAATTAACATTTAGGAAAAAAGAACTGTTTGTGGCTTCATCTCATGGAAGATAATCTATCCGATGAAATATTTCCAATCTCATCCATGGCATAAGCTTTCTGGTGGTTCAGAATCACATATCCCAATTAAGGACTTCATTTTTCAGGAAGTTGAGATGCTCCAAATGTGTGGCTGCTTTGCATGTACACTTTAACAACTAGACATACAAATTGGGCAAGTGTGTGAGCAAACAGCCTGAGATACCTGTTTCCTTGTACGCATGGCCATTTAACAAGTAGATCTGTGTTAATCGCATATATAGAGAAGGCATGCAAAATGCATGTATCAAAATTTGCATGGACCTTTGAACCTCAAATTTCTGAAAGCAAAAATGTAATATTACTACAGCAAAGGTGATAGGAAGAATTTTCGTAATTAAAATCAGTTGCTGTTGAAATGGTATTGTGTAAAGATATTTCTCCAGTTACTGCACTATTGTTGAAACTGAGCTTCATTTGCTATATAAACCCTATCCCTGGAAGTGTTTAAGGCCAGGTTGGGTGCGGCTTTGAGCAACCTGGTATAGAAGAAGGCATCTGTGTCTAAGAGGATTGGAATTGGATGATCTTTAAGGCTGGAATTCAGATGATCTTTATCATAGAACCATAGAATGGTTCTATGTTAAAGAACCAGCTTTGTGATATAATTAAGTATGGCCAGTGCTACACAGTGGGTTCTGGCAAAAGCGAATCTTTCATTATTGGTCTTTGCCCTATTTTTTTTTTAACTTCTGCAAGTTCTATAGTTTTTAAATTTCTGCAAGTTCTATATTGATGTGAATTACATCTGGACAGTTAAAGGATGATTTAAGTAAAAATTATCGTGTAGGGGTATCTCTGTAATTTTATGTATTTTTAGCTTTAAGGATGTATCTTTAGAACTAAGCTTATCAATTTAAGAGCAGGTGAAAGGCAGTTGAATGCTTCAAGGTGTAGTAATTTATTAACCAGAAAAAATGTACAATATCATTCTCAATTTGATTGAAATGTTCTAGGCAATGAATTGCATAGTAAATGTAAATACTTGGTGAAAACATGGAGATCTTTAAGTTCCTGAAAAAGAAGTCCAGGTATAGAAGAGTGTCAAAACCACACGATGCTTGTAAGGAAAATGATGACACATTAGATATTTTTAGATAGTAGTGTGAATTTCAGGGAGTGTTCAGATCACAATTGGTTTGCATTACTGAGTTTGCTCATGGTGTCTTTGGATAAGATCCTTACCAATTATTAATTGAAAATACTTTTAAAATGTAAAATACAAATTAATGCAATGCATTGAGTAACTTACGTATGCAGCATGGGCATAAATGAAGAGACTGGGAAAGTATGTGTGGGCCAAGTAATTTTGATAGGTATAAAACACCTTTACTTCCCATTAACATAAGTTGAATATAAAAAGTATTCAGAGTTTTTTTATACTGGAGGACACCTAACTTAAAATGAATTTTCAAATGTGATTCCATGCACTTTTAGTTTAGTCCCTCACACACACATATATATTCCTTTATAAATGTGGTTATTACTAGAGTCTGTGGCAAAATGAAAGGAAAATAATTTTCGGAGTTAATTTGTGTTAGAAGGGGAAGTGCAATTTAGGTAACATTCCTGTGTTTCAAAATTTAAAAATTCAATTGAAGCAATTTTCTATGTGTTGTAGTACTGCCAAATATGTCGAAAGGGAGATAATGAGGAACTGCTGCTGCTTTGTGATGGTTGTGATAAAGGCTGTCATACTTACTGCCACAGACCCAAGATCACTACAATACCAGATGGTGACTGGTTTTGTCCTGCCTGCATAGCAAAGGTAACGCTAACCATAAAGGTGAAGTGACATATAGCATCCTTTTTATAGATGCTAGTTTGAACGTCTACCAGTGCGTTTTTCAACAAAAATAATTATTTGTATGTTTTGTATTGGGCTGCAACTAATATGAGACATAGTTTTATTTAACGATGATTTCAATGGCAACAAAAGTTGCTACAGTTTGTCTTAGATTTTAGATTTTGATGCAAGTACACACATAATTTTCTTGCTGATTCAATGCCAGTTTTTTTTCTTTTGTAATACTTTTCAGCATTTGTCTTTAGAGCTTCATTGTGAAGAGTTGTCAGACCAATGTCTTTGAATTGGAGAAGACCAACCATAGAAAAAACACCTAGTAAATCAGCCTTTTTTACAGCAAAGAATAGTTTTACTTTTTTGTTACACTACAGTGCGTTTGAGAGAGAGGCTGTGTTTCATGTGTTCTTTTCCTCCAATAAAAATAGTCAAAATAGAACTTCAAGATAGTTAATGACTGAATGACTGAGTTAGCAGGTAGTATTGTTAAATATCCACAGTCTTTCCCATATGTATGTTGTCCTGAATGTAAATGCAGTTTTTGCTAAGTTTGTTCATTGTTATGTTTCTGCCATGACCTGTGAATACTTTAACTGAAGAAAGAGCTTTCCACTATTTTCTGTGTTCTCCAAGTATTGTCAATGTGACCTTTTTTTTTTTTATGCATCTTTCACTAAGTAATAAGGAAGACAGATTGTTTTTGAAATAATTATGCACAACCCAAATAATGGAAACATATCGTGGTTGCTTGTATAGTAGTTAGTAAGAGCTAAACTCATTTGGTAGCTTTTTCCTGTAGTTATCATGGGATCATATTGCAATAAGGATATAAATTATCCTATCATGCTATGGGATAGAACACATGGGATTATTTTTCCTTAAAATAATTACCATTTTTAGTATGACAGAGTAACTTCTTTTTAATTTATTTTTTTTTTCTGTCACTAATTTGGATGAAAGTTGGAAATTTAAAGGTATAAAATATCTAAAGTGAATTTTCAGGAGAACTTAAAAGTATATTGAATATTGATTCAAGATTCTGCAAAACATTGAAACAGTTTTGCATAAGATTAGATATAATCTGTGCTGTTTTAATTGAATTCATTTTTTTAATTGTCTAAAATGAGGCGGCCATTAACCACCTTCCATTCCCACCTATTAGGAGTTAATAGAGACTATTTCCAAGTCAGGCTTTAGATATTCACAATTGATTTGTTCTCATTGCCTTACATTTCATTTTTATCCAAATGGCTGAAAATAAGAATTCCTCTTCAATTTCTGTATAAACAGACATGCTTGACTGTTTTTCTGTCCTTGGACCAAGAACATAGACGTGATAAAGAATGGCATTAATTGAGTGCTGTTATTTACAAAACTTTCTAGTGTTCTCTATTAAGGAAAAGGAATTCTACATACAAGATACATTTTCCATGTTACAGATCAGATGACAAATTAATTACAAACTGACCACATTTTTTGCCTTGCCAGTTACAATCAATGCCGAAAATGTACCCTTTCTTAGTTTAAACCCCATGGTCTGTAAATATTGTTATATTTGATTGAATAATAATGCTTATTTCAACTTGTTTATACCATTCTTTTATTTTCATACTCCTTTTAGGTTCTCCTGTAGTCAAGCTAATTACATATTTCATATCTAGCTTTTAATCTTGAAATCAATTGATCCCTCCACTCCACTGACTTTTTTCAAAGCTCTTTTTGGATATCCTAAAAATTAATGTGGTTACTTGAAAATGAATTGAGAATTTCAGCTATGGTTATATCAGTTGTTTAAGAATAGACAAATACTTTTCCTAAAACTCAGTCAGCCTGGTTTGTTAGGAGGAATTGTCTTACCATCCTGAAAGTCAGTTGCTTCTACACTGTCACAATTTGGGTACAAAGGTTACTGTAATTTCTTGGCTATTGCTTATTCCTGTTTTATTCCTGTGTTTTTGTTTTTGTTTGTTTGTTTTGTTTTGTTTTGTTTTTCTGTTATAGGCAAGTGGTCAAACTCTAAAAATTAAAAAACTTCAAATGAAAGGGAAAAAAAGTAATGAGCAAAAGAAAGGCAGGAAATTATCTTTAGCAGGAGATACAGAGGATGAAGACTCTGCAACTACAAGCACCTCCTTAAAAAGAGGAAAAACAGATCCTAAAAAAAGGAAAATTGATGAAAATGTTTCTGTAAGCCAACTAAAGCAAGAAAATTTCACTGCTATTAAGAAACCTAAAAGAGATGATTCCAAGGACCTGGCTATATGCAGGTATGATCTGCTTATTTATAAAGTTACAAATTCCAAAGTATGGTATGTGTTGTTGAAGCCAGTAGTGCCTTGTCTTACGCTTATCTGTGTTTTGGGGAACAAAAACCCTATTCTGTCATTCTTCTCCACCCATGTTGTGATGATTTGACTGTAGATGTAAAGGATTTTGCGTGCTTGCTGGAGTAATTGTTGTGTTTGACAATGAAGCCCAAGAGGAAAGTACTTAATGGTAGAGTGTGGTCTATGAAATTTTCTCCTCCATGCCCTTCCAAGAGTAGGAAGAACCCTGAGAGCTGTGGTACTGACAGCTTTCTTAATTGTATTGAAGGTGATTATCCACTATGTCTGAAAATCATTGTTGCGTTTTACAGAGGATGAGATAGTAATAGAAGAGCATCCTTTTTTAATGTTTCTGGTCAGTATAAAGTGATGTAGTTTTGTCTCTCCATGGTTTTGGAAAGCTAGTATTAGTATTTGTTTAATTAAATTTCAAATCATTTATTGAGGTTCAAACTTTTGAAGTTGCACAGATAATTCCTCTTGCATCACTTTCTTGGAGAGAATTAAATGCTACCCTGAATAGTCAGTGATGTGTCAGACTGTTTTGTGCCTTGCAGAGGGCACAGAATATAAGTGTTTTCCTTTTCTATAGTGAACCTATTCACAGTATATGATGAGTTTATGGAACAGTGAACAACCTTTGTGAATATGTGAATAGTTTAAAAATACTGATTTAAATCCTCATTTTATTCAGCATGATTCTCTCAGAATTGGAAACTCATGAAGATGCCTGGCCTTTCTTACTTCCTGTAAACTTGAAACTTGTTCCTGGTTATAAGAAAGTTATTAAAAAACCTATGGACTTTTCCACCATTAGAGACAAGCTAACTAGTGGACAGTAAGTAAAAGTATTTTAAATTTTACTTTACATTTTAGGAAAATGTTTAAATATTCAGCAAAACTTTAAAAAGGCTATGCCAACTTGAAATGCGGTACATTAAAAAAAAACACGCTATTTTTATGTGCCTTCTCTGGCACCTCTCTACTTTTAAAAATGCATAACTCTTAAGGTCTGTCTTTGCTGTATCTAAGCTGAAATAACATGTCAGGTGGGAGGACCTGTGGAACTGACTTCACAAGAAAAAGAACAGAATTGCCATGTTAAATGCACAAAATAAGTCAACAGGAATAACTCTTCTAATTATGTGGACTTGAAGCTTATGGAGTCCCTTTAAATAATGCTGTAATGTGTTGGAGTGAATTGGTACCACCGTTGTGGGGTAACATTCCAGTAATGGCAGTTGATCATTTTCTAGTCCTAGAATTAGATTGCACAACTTCTTACAAAGATGATGATACTACCCTGACACTTTTTATATTCCCATTCTCCTTCCTTCCTTATTACATCCCAGTGCTCTTATGACTCCACAACGCCAAAGAAAACTTTGTCATCCATAAAGCAAACGATGAGCCCTTTTCATCATCTGTCAGCACCACGCAAAGCAAATTTCCTAGGATGGCACAAAGGGCTTTTTAACCTCTTGAGATTTTTCCTCCCGTATGCCTGAGAGCGTAATATATTCCACATGCCTATTGGTAGACTTGAGACTTGTACTGTATTTCTTTTTAGCAATTGCTCTGAATACTGCAATGCTATTTGGACCGTGTGTGTTCGGGATAAGAAAAAAAAAAAGACAATGGTACAGGATTAAGCCAGGCAGCCTAATCAGCCTGAATGTTCCTCTTCTAGGTAAATGCAGCTGTCTCAAGACCTCCTTTGAAAGGGCTTAAACCCAAGAAAAAGATAAATAAGTGGAAAATATCCATAGTACTTTAACTAGAAAACTGTTAAAGGGAAAATGGAAGCTATTTTTTTTAAAAAAGTTTGTTTTCCAATATAGACTTGAAATTCTACGTTAGTTTTTTTTATAGTACATAAACAAAAACAACAGTGAAAGATAATTTGCTTACAATGATGTTCAGTTTCCTGAAAATATTTAAATTTGAATTAAAAAAAGTTAAAGGTATAATTTATTAATTTAGCATTCTGTGACTGATTATAAATTCACTGCTGTTAAGAATTCTTTTTCATGTAGTTGAAGTATTTTTCTCCTTTGGCTGTCACTGTTCCAAAAATCATTTACCTTTTTCTTCTTTCAGGTACCCTAATCTTGAGGCATTTTCGCTAGATGTCAGGCTTGTTTTTGACAACTGTGAAACCTTTAATGAAGATGATTCTGACATAGGCAGGGCTGGCCACAACATGAGGAAATATTTTGAAAAAAAATGGACAGAGATTTTCAAATTGAGCTGAAGTTACCAGAACTCATTTTTCTCCTTTAAATGAGGACTGATAAGACCAGCAATGTGAACTGTAGTTACATGAAAGCGCAAGGCACATGCATAACTAATGACTGTTCTCTTTCCTTAAAAATATCACAGAAGAGTGATACTAGTTCTAAAGGCTTCACTCCTACAGCAACCATGGCCCCTTGGTTTGTATGTTTTAACAAACTAATTTAGGTAGAACAGGGAAGCACACCCAAAGAATTTCAAAGAAAGGGGTGTTATAGTGCAATAGCAATTTAAAATATATCAAAACGCACTGAATATTCAACCACCAGAGCTCTACTTGGGGAAATGGTTCTTTTTCCCTTTCAATAAATATCTATTTTTCATTTTTTTACTTTGTAGTTTATTTTTTAGTGAATGTATTTAATTTTATGAATTATTTATGATTATACAACATCCAGAATCTTCGTTTTCTGTGAAAAGGAAGAATTACAAAAATTGCTTTAAATCTTGAAAATACAACAAGGAATGTTTTAAAATATAAAACAAAGCCAAGTGAAACTGTTTACACTGATGTGCTGTAAAAGCACTAAAAATTAAACTTTACTGTAGAGTTACAAGTACATTTATATATATGTTGCTGCATCACTTGTGTAGTTAAATTGTATTTCAAGACAGTGAAGAAAAAATTGAGACTTGTATATACTGTTCATTATTGTTTATATTAAGTCTTGTTTTAAATATGTATGATGTGTACATATTGTTTGCAGACATTATTGTTTATGCCTTAGGAGGACAGTAGCATTTTATTTTAGTTTTAATATAATTACAGCTATATGGCTTGTACAGTAATTATCCTCTACCAACACTGTGGAGTCTCCTTAATCTTGGTAGTGCCTGCCTTCAAAACAGGGTGTAGGGGATATTAGTTTTCCATTTTTCTATTTTGTTACATAATTTCAAGCCACCACGGCCTCAATTTCAAGTATAATCATTTGTATTCATGTGGAATAAAATTGTGACGATTTCCTACGCACACAGTATTTTTTCATAGAAACATTTCCCTCCATTTGCCTTGCTCCATAAATAACAAAAAAAGACATTCGTAACCACTGTGTTTTATCTACTGTGTGTTGTGGTGGCCTGTTGGGGCAGATAGATTTTTTTTTTTTTTTTGTACTAATGTAAGAGTACTTGAAGTTTTATTTAAAAGAAATGTTGTGGAAAGGTAATATTCCTTTTCTTTTTTCATTTTTTCCCTTTTTTTAGAAGTGTTATTTTACACTAGTATGTGTGGCACGGATACAATAAATGACTGTTTTGCAAACCAGATATTCTTGGCGATTTTAATATTTCAAATCCTGCGTATACAGGAATGTTTTTAATAATATCTTGGGAGTCTTGCATTTAACATTAAGTTTGTTTGATGCATCTAATTCTCCAGGCCTTTTAATAGTAACTTGAAGCAATTTCCAGGCAGAGTAGCAGTTCTACCACCTACTTGAATGAGCATAGATGATGTGGCCTTTAGGTGTAACCAGTTGGCTGACTAGTGTTTGACCTCTTTCTGCCAGTCCTGCTTAGCACGTGCATTCACGCTGTAACAACAGTAATGTAAATACGTACCACATGTAATGTTTCTTAAAAGCAATGATGATTATATGGTTTGTTTTTTTTGGTCTATAGAAGGGCATGAGTCATAATCATTGTTCTGACTAAAGAAAATAGAATTGTAGATGAGTGCTACGGAGCTCCAATACCTAAAGCTCCCTTGACAAGTAATTTTTTTATATTTTAAATTGGGCCTGCCAAGTTTGAACTTTAGTCTTGTTTTTTATACCCCTCTGCCATTTTATTTTCTCCCTCTGCTGAGAGAGTATCTGTTTTTTAATAAAATTTTTGTTTGTTTCTGTTGCCCTCTCCATAGCATCTTGTTGAATGTTATTTTTCTTTTATAAAGTCTTGTTAGAAGAACCGGTGTTACATAAAATAAAAAAAATCACATCTGGACATTAAAGCAGCCTTGCATTCTAACACTAGCTCCACCACTGACTGCTTCATGGCTTTCTTCTTCATCACATTTTTGGAAGATTTCCATCAAAAGGTCTGCTGATATGTTTCAGAGATATGAAGAGTAATCTGCATTTAGAACATGTAACAGTAGGCTTGTAAGAGTGTTATAAGTATGCTTAGATTATTGGCAAAAGTGTTCATTCGATGCAAAACAATTGTTTTTATTTTATCAGATTCTGTACTGGTTAATGTTTTATCCCCCATAGTAAATCTCATAGTTTTCTGGAAAGTTAGAACATTGCATACTTTACAGCCACATTACATACATATTTGCATTCTTCAGCTTGTATCCTGACTGTACAGCTAGGACAGTTAAGGAGCTTGCAGCTACGCTAAGAGAGGTGAAGCTTGTCTCACTAACTTTACATTACCACTGTATTGCTTTCCTCACTATCAGCCAGTATTTTCATTCCAATTTCAATAAAATTAAATTTACAGAATTATATTTGAAAAGTGAGCCTGAATCATAAATGTGCCATCATATATCTTCTTAGATAAGATCAGGGTTTTAACTACTGGAAAAAAATGTGCTTAATTTTTCTTACTTGGTAACCTTCTCTCCTGTTAATGTTCCTATCCATCTGTTTTTGTAGAGGAAATGTTCAGTGTGCTCTCTTCCTTTCTGAACGATGTAGGCTGATCTAAATTTGTAGAATTTCTTTACAAACTTTTGAACTCTTTATTTTAAAATAACATTAATAGACAAGTTCAGTGAAGAGTTTTCTGGCTGTCACTTCGGATTCTGTCTCTTGGCATCTCTTTGAAAATAAACTGGATGGCACAGAATCAGGTGCAAATTAAAAGTTATAGTTGTCGTAAACAAAATATGTATGTTTAAAAAGAGATCTATTGCTTTTTAATTCTTTTTATATGACTTCTTTAATTTCCTAATGACAGTTTGTTAACTGAGCAGCTCTAGCCTATGAATGGGCATAGACATCTGAGGAAACATTGTGAACATGCTGAACTGGTGGCCTAGGGGACCTTGTTCATTAAGTTTGCATCATATTATCCCTAGATGTTCTAGATCAACCAAAGTGTGCCTACAAACTGAGCACTAAAGATGGAAACCGAGAACAACACAACTATGCTGTTTGATTTTGCAACTCTTTGTAGTTCTGGGTTCAAGGTAAATCTAAAACTGCAAGCTGTCTTTATATGTACACTTAGAAAAACAAGCATCTCATATGACACAACTTTCTGTTGACTGTACTGTCCAAAGTAACCATGAACCCATAGAAGCTCCACTTCTGTGCATGCTCTTGATTTGCAATTTGTTATTGAGTGAACAATTTCGCATTTCCCAGGTATTAATTACGGACCACTCCTTAAGTGGAAGCTGTGGGCTTTCTGAGCTGCCACGAGCTGAAGGGAAGGGTGGTGACGGCTCGGCCGCAGCGGGGAGCGCCTCGGCGCTGAGGGGATCTCCTCACGCAGCTCGCTGAGCCGCGGCCCTACCGCGCTGCTCCCGCCCGCCGCCTCGCGCTGGGGGCGCCTATGTGGCCGCACCGCAACGATCCTTCGCCGGTAAGGAAGGAGACTGCACTGTTACATGGATGGACGCTACCGCATCGGGAAACGAAGGCGTCACAGGCGAAGTGGCGGGGGAAAAAACAAGAAGCGGCCGAACGCCCGCGCCGCCACCGACGTTGCTTCTGCGCGGGGAGGGCGGGGGCGCCCCCGGCATTTGCGGCAGGCCCGAGTCCGGCGCGGGCTCCAACGCGGCAAGCCGTGCGGCGGCGGGTGCGCGTGCGCAGTGGCACCGCCGTGAGGCGGCGGGGCGGAGGGCGCTCCCGGGAGGGCGGTGCGAGAACTACCGCTGCGGGGGGGTGGGGGGGGGCTCGACCGGGGACTGCCGGGGCGGGGCGGTGCTGCGCGGCCCGGTTCTGCCGTCCCTCGGCACTGCGGTGCCCAGCAGCGGCGGCCGGCGAGACGGGGTCCTGCGGCCGGCCCGCGGCGCTCCGGGCAGTCGAGCGAGGGCCTCCCCCGAGCGCTCTCCTGAAAGCCGTCGGCAGGGCGCAAGGTGAGGCGCGGGCCTTCCCTCTGAGCGGCTCCGGTGCGGCGCCCGAAAGCGCCGCAGGTTTGTCTGTAAGCGACAGTGGGTGGCTCGCGAGTTACGGGGGAAATGGCTGCTGGCAGCGCTGTGCGCGGGGTAGGATTTTTTATTTATTTATGTATTTATTTTGATTCAGATCATATATATATCCCAATCTCATGTAGAAAGATATATTTGTTTGTATCGAGTGGTTTATAAGTTTTTTGTTTGGTGACTGGCCTCTACAATGCCTACTTACTCCGTTGTGTCTAGTGTAGGTGAAACAGCTAACAACTTTGAACAGCAAACATCTTAACGTAAATAAAAGTTCTGGAATAAGCTCTATCGCCAGTGCCCCCAGACTAATTAGTTATTATGTGAGCTTGCACATTGTATTGCAAAATTGCAAATTGACTTAAATAAAAGTTTGTATATGTTAATTCTAACCGATTCACAAACTCCTCATCTTGTTGCTGTGGATATTCCGTGCTTTAAGTTGAAGATAAAAGCAATGCTTAAACGAAAAATTAGTCTCTGCAAAACATAATTTTTTTCCTGAAGAAAGTATCTTGTTTAAGGTAGTATGTATGATTTATGAAATAGGAGAGACTAACTGTTTTAACTTTTTTTTTTTCAGATTTTTTTTCTTTGAAAGTAGATAAAATGGCGACATTAATTCACACTTTAGCAGATCACAGTGATGATGTCAACTGCTGTGCCTTCTCACCATCGCTCTTGGCTACTTGTTCCTTGGACAAAACAGTTCGTATTTATTCTTTAAATGACTTTACTGAGCTTTCGTACTCACCTTTGAAAGGCCATACATATGCTGTCCATTGCTGCTGCTTCTCTCCATCGGGACACATTTTAGCTTCGTGTTCAACAGATGGTACTACCATGGTTTGGGACACTCGTGATGGTCGGGTGCTGGCAGTGCTTGGGCAGCCCAGTGGCAGTCCGGTTAGAGTCTGCCGATTTTCCCCAGAGTCCACATATCTGGTGTCAGGTGCAGCAGACGGGAGTGTAGTTCTTTGGAATGTGCAGTCATTGAAACTGTACAGGTGAGTGCCAAATATCTTTTCACAACCTTTTTCTCAATGGCAGAAATACATTATAAGTGATACTCTTTTAGTAGTATGCTGTAATGTGTACAGACTTGCAGACTTTACACCTCTGATTTATGTGACAAAGAAAAGGGAATAGGATGTTGAAGACCAAAAGATTATAAATAGGAGAAGTGCCAAGTTTTGTTAGTGTTTTTTTTTTAGGTTGAACAATGCAAACTCAAGAAGCTTGAATTATGTTATTTTTCATCCAAATCCTGTTGTGTTTTGTCTTTTTAAATCCATTGATTTAACATGAAATCAGGATGCATTGTATATTGCATCCATCTGGTTTCTGAGCAGTTGATCAGCAAAATGTGGTGTGTAATATACGGTTTGGTCAGTGGAGCCTGACTGTGTTATATGTGCTTTAAATTGTATTATACACAGTCTTTTTAATTTAAGTATTTAATGATGTGGCTATTTGAAGTCCAAGAAGTCTTAGAAGCTTGATGGTGATCCAGCAACCAAAAAGACTGGAAGTTACTACCATAACCTATGTTATTTCAGGTTAAGAAGTTAACGGCAACAGAGAGGCGTATTAGAGTTCAATGAGTTAAGTATTAGAATCAACATTTCACCTGGGTTTCCAGAACATAACTGTTTGAAACAAAGCTGATGAGCATTTGTAGTGATGTTGCACAGTTAAGGGCATGAACCTTTGGGTGATCTTCATAATCCTTCTCTTTGTCAGTGAAGTCTTCATGCCAGTTATTGTAATTTATACTTAAGCAAGACATTGTAGAAGTTGTAGAGCATGAATCGCTCAATATCACTCTGAAATAGAAAAGAAGTTAAGAATTTAAAAGAATTTATGAGATGTTCCACTCTGGTCCTCAGGATAAGGGAGCAGCCAATTTTTTTGTTTTATGTTAATCCTCGGTCAGGCATGTTATGCTTTTGTGGCTTCTATCTTTGCCTTCTACAGCAATGATTTAGATATGAACTGATTTTTTTTTTCTTTCAGAATGATAGATTGTTGTTTTCTGATATCCTGTAAATCTAGAAACATGTCTATAAACAAGAATTCTAATGGATTCTTGTCACCTCTGGAACTGGAAGAGTTTCTTTAATTTTGGAAACTAGTTATTGATTACATATTTTTTAATCTTTAAGAAATATTGGGAATGTCATTCGTTACCATTCTGATATCTAAGGGTTTATCTATTTTGAGGTATTACTAGTGAAGAACTTTTTTATACAGAATGCTTGTTAATGAAAGGGAAAAAAATTAAAAAGTAACTTCCTTATAATTACATACTTTTAATACGTGCAATGATGCATGTTTTAGATCTGCAGCCTAAATTTCCTCCTCATTGGATGAATGATGTATAGTGACAATGTAGAAACTATATTGTTGTTTTGAGCTTAAATTATTCTGATTTGGTGTTTACATTGTAAGAGAACAAAAAAGAGTGTGAACATTGCTTTCCTGTTCACCTCACTTTACTTTTACCAGTTCATTTCAAAGTGCTAACATGCCAACAGTAGTCAACTTAGTTTTAATTGTATATATTTTGGGGTTGTGTGTGTATGTGTGTGTGTGTGTGTGTGTGTATGTATTCAGTTGATAAATTCCCTGAATTATTATTTGCATTTGTAATTACAGGTATTGTATATATTTTGGGGATGTGTGTGTATTTATATATATATATCTAGTTGATAAATTCCCTGCATTATTATTTGCATTTGTAATTATAGGTACAAAAGTGCACCTGTCCTGCTTTTTCTCTTGAAGCTGAGATCAATATTACTTAGAAATTATCAATGTGCTTAAAAATTACATCGAGGGTTTTAGTCACCCATCAAATGTCACTCTGCGGTCCTCTGCTTCTTTTGCAACATTTGAGTATGTTGATGCTAAATGAGAGCCTTTAGCACACGCTATGGTGTCATTTTACTAAATATATGGATAATAATTACAAGATAACCAGTTAGTCCTTATTAGCCTGGACTGTTGTAATTGACTCTCCAAATTGTGAAGAAAATGGCAAGTTAAATCATCTTTATGAAGGGTGTGAACCAACTCAAAGCAAGTTAATTTATGTATGTTTCTTAAGGTGTTTGCCATTTCCTGTTCAGTAGCAAGAATACCGATATCTGACCTGAAAGTCATAAAAGCATACACATTTGAATAGTGCTCTTTATTTTACTGTTAGGTTTTCATAGCGGCATCTGTAGCGTTTTGTGTGTGAAAAAATAAAAATTTTTAAAATCTGGGCTAAGGAAACAATTATAAATATGAAAAGGGCAAGCAGTGTAGTGTATTTGGTAGTATGCTTAATGATCAAATTAAGGGAGTCAATATTTTTTTGGTTGTCCTAGGTCTGGTTAGAGAGAACCTCAGACAAGTTTATGGACTTGTCTTCTGTAGCATTAAGTTTGACACCTCTGGCCGTAAACAAAATTTCTATCAGCTAAAGAGAATGTGCAGGTGTTCTATGAAATACCATGACAGAGTAAATAGGACTGAGATTTCTTGCTGTACAACTGTTGCTTATGTCTGTGACTTTTTTCCTAGGCTTAAAGATTCAGCTATGCACACTGGGTCTGATCTAGTATCTGTTGAAAGGAGTGAGACACTTTCAATTGACTTGACATTACTGTCCGATATCTCAGAGGATGTTAGATTGACCCTGCTTCCTTCCTGAGACATTTGCATATCTGCTAGGAATTTTTATATATGATCAATTTTTACAAAGTACTTTGGCTGACTTAGTTAAAGTACAGAAATAATATTTTTAATTTTACCTTCTCTTGTCTATGAGTGATTTGAATTAACCCTATATCATAAATCACGAAGTATTCTACTCAGCTACAGCTTATCATAAATGTTAGTAGGTTTTCTGTTTTGACTTTAAAAACAACAGAGGAATTGTGGGAGTTGTTTCCCCCCGTTTTTACAGATCTGAGTCCGTATTATGACTGTTGTATATTTATCATTGACTTTGAAAATTTATTCTGCCATAGATTTTTAACAGTGTATTTTGCCTGTCAAGTGGTAAGTCCATTATAATTGTCTTTAGTTTGAAGCTCATTTTATCGCTCAACTAGAATGATTTTACCTTGGAGTGGCATCTCATGTTTTTCCTCCTGTAGTCAAAGAGCAGGCCCTGGTTCCTGCAGCTCTCCTTATTGTGCATCTCATTGCACAGCTGGAGAGAGTTTCTCTGCCCTCCGTTACCAAGTTCCAAAATGCAGGGCTTAGAACAATTTGGTGTATTGCATCAGATTGCATTTTAGAGATCAGTTCTTCAGAACATTACTTTTTCTAAACTCAAATACCATATACTCTTGCTTTTCAGATCTGGGAGTGTTAAAGATGGTTCTTTGGTGGCCTGTGCATTTTCTCCGAATGGAAATTGCTTTGTTACTGGATCATCATGGGGTGATATAACCATTTGGGATGATACAATGAGATGCCTATATAATGAAAAAGCACATGATCTTGGTGTTACCTGTTGTGATATTTCTTCACAGCCAGTTTCTGGTTAGTCACTTGACTTTTCAGGGGAGGAACATGGGAAAGAAAGAGTGATTCTATTTCTCTCTAGCTCTTATTTTCATTAGTGCTTGAGATTACAAATGACATTGGGAGGAGTTGATGTTTCACAGAATTCTGAATACTCTTAAGTAAAAGTAGTTGTGAGGCTGATGACAAGGAATGTACTAGGTCAACAAACAAAGTGATTAGCTTGCTTATGTTAGCTTTCAGTAGCTAATTATGCTGTCAGAGTTTTTGAAAAATGTTTGGGCAACTTCTGTAAGAGAAGCCTATCTATCAGGGCTGACAAAGGTGTTAGAAGATGCAGTACTTGATTACCATTACCATTTTACTTGTTCTTAGCATGCACCCCCAAGGTTAAAGCAATGCAAAGAACTGTAAAAGTAATAAGCCGAATGCATGAGCTGTGGTGTGTGAATACATTGTTTTCCTTCACCTGAATTGGAGGAATCTTGGGGGGAAGTGAGCCTGGGATCTCATGTGTCCCACTAAAACTTAGTACTGTTCAGTTGTCTTTTTCAGCTGTCTGTTTTAGCTGACCTTGTTTTGTCAGCTGCATTCCATTTTTTTTTTCTTTATGTGCTTCTCCACCATTGTGATGGGCAAGAACTTAGTTTTGTCTTTTGAGAATGAAATCAGATATTCTAGTATGTACTTGGGTATTGAGATCAAAATCATAAAGCATGGGTAGTGCAGGTCTTTCTCAGGGCTGCAGTGCATAATCTATTCATTTTTCATTCATGTCACATCTGTAGGGCTTTCTGTGGGACTGAAATAATTAAAACTTAGACCTCTTTATATATGAAAATATAGATACTAAAATTTCACTTTAAACTACCAGCTACCTCAGGGAAAGCTTTGCATTTGTGGACACAGGCTTTTAAAATTACTTAGTGACGCCAGCTTACTGCATGATTGTGTGGGAATGCTGGGGAGTTGCGTGTCTATGTCCCTAGCTAGTATAGTGGGAAGAAACATTTGTACAAACAAGAAGAACCTCTATTTGAAACATCCTGTAGAATTAATTGCAGTACAGGAAAGTGTCATAATCAAGCAATCAAATATTGGCAACTTGGAAATTCTTGGAAATTCTGAAATTTACAAGTGTATGGAAGGTTGAAAAGTTGATTTGTATAGTTTTTATCTGGAAAAAGTTTTTAATACAGAGTTATGAGATCTCATAGTCAACTGTTTTTATTGGAGGTAGGGAAATTGCACAGAAGTCTCACTATCTGACTTAGCAAGAAGTGATGTAACTTGTCTTAACAGCCTTGTAGGCATACCTTTGTGCTTTACATGTCCCAGGCTGGATATTAGGAAAAACTTCTTTACCGAAAGGGTTGTTAGGCACTGGAATGGGCTGCCCAAGGAAGTGGTTGAGTCCCCATCCCTGGAGGTCTTTAAAAGACGTTTAGATGTAGAGCTTAGGGATATGGTTTAGTGGAGGACTTGTTAGTGTTAGGTCAGAGGTTGGACTCGGTGATCTTGGAGGTCTCTTCCAACCTCGACGATTCTGTGATTCTGTGATTTCCAGTAACTACAAAGCTGGAAAGATGAGCACTTATTTAAGTTACTTATATTATACTTACATTATTATGTTAGTATCTGATAGAGTTCTCTGATTTTCAGCCTTAAACCTGGTGATTCTTGTAGGAGTTTTAAGACTGCTGCTGGCAGAGGTAACACCATTGAAGGAATGTTGTGGTGACTTGTGTCAGGCTGGTATGCCAGCTCACTGGAGTAAAGAGCAGAAAGAATTTGGCTAAGAATAATTAAAAAAAAATGTTAACAGACAGAAACAACACGTTTAGAATGGAACTTGATAATTCAGAAATGTTCATATCCATTGAACAGAGAGGGGAGAGCTATGAAACTATTGCTAGTGTTGTATTTCATCTCATCATCATACTAATGCACGTTTCTCAACATTGGTTAGCTAGACTGCAGTCTTGAAACAGTTTATAAAAAATAGCTAGACAATTTATAAAAAATGAAACACTCAGCAGACAGAGGAACCAAACATGCACCATCCAGAACATGTGAAATAGCAGGACAGTAGTGCAGTTCTGGGCTTTATCTACCTGTTCAGGAAACAGTGTAACAGTGATATCTGTTTCTTATTGAAAATGGTTTTAGAACCTCTGCAATTATTTTTATCACCACTTTAAAGTAGTACTGAGATTAAGGAGATTTACCAATTTGTATATGAATGCTGGTGTAATTTACTGATACACTTTGATTTTTGTTGCTTCTGATTCCCATCAATGTATTTGAATTTTATCAGATGGTGAACATGGATCCAGATACTTCCAGATGGCTTCTTGTGGTCAAGATAATAAGGTCAAAGTCTGGCTTATTTTGTTTGCAGATGCCTTAGGTTTGTATTGTGGCTTTTCTTTTTCTTTTTTTTTTTTTTTTTTTCCATAATCAAATGTCTTAACTCTTTAGTGACAATTTACATCTAAGATCTAATTTATACTGCTGCCATGGATTCACAGCCAAACTAACCACACATTGAAAGTTTTCTTTTGATTGTTTTGCTGGAAGACAGCTAATGCATGCTGTGGTTTGTGAGATTGGGCCCTATAGTAAAGGTTAAAAAAATAATCCTCCAATCCTCTTAACCTTAACGTCTTGATAAATGTTTGTTTTTAGTTGGTATTTTCACCTTTGGTAACCAGTATAATTTCTACTGTGACCATTGGGCAGGTTGCTAGTTTGAAACCTCTTAATCTGCCAGGCCAGAGAAAGGTTTTTCATTTCATCGTTCAGTACATCTTGGCCTTTTGAGCAAGAGCTGAAGGAATGAAAATGGTGTTGGCTCTTCTAAAACTGCAATGTAAATGTATGACTGTTATGTAGAGACCAAGCATATGGGCAAAACCATCTCCGGTGGGAATTTCTTGTCATCTCTTTTATATAGAAGTCTGTAAGGATGAATGTTGTATGTACAGATACACAATCATCTAAAATACTGTTAGACATGATAAGACTACAGAGTGAAGGGTCAGAGAGGATAAACTTAAGTTCTCTCTGTGATCCTTTATCCCTTTCTCTGTAGGCAGTATGTCACAGAGTAAGATCTTTTGAGGCAACTTTACACTCCTAAAAGCCTGTTGTTTTAATGCCTTGCCAAATATGTCCATATGTAATAATTCTTGTATTTTCAGGTGTTGAATTAAGATACAAATGTACATTGAGTGGACATTCTGCCCCAGTTCTGTCTTGTGCGTTTTCTTATGATGGACAGATGTTAGTTTCAGGGTAAGCAGTATCTTGTACTTGTTGAAATTTCATGTAGGTGGCTGTCCAGTCTACACTTAAATATTGTAAAACAAAGTTCAAATATGTTGCAGATTTCAAAATATATTTCCAGTAATTATGGCATCGTTCTTTAACCTCCAGAACTAATGAGGTGTCTTTCCAATTGGTTTGCATCTTGTGGGTGATTGAGTTTGAAATCTAAGATGTTGCAAGCTCTGTTCTCTGAGTATTATAATGAAATTCATTTTTTCTGTGTTTATGTGGCTTTTCTTGTATGTGCATACTCTTAAAAAAATGTGAATTTACATTGCAACCTTACCCTGTTTTTGGGACACCATTTACGGTTTTTCTTTTCCTTCTCACTCACATTTTTTGGGAAATTTTTAGAAACTTAAATACCTTGAAATTTTTGTCTTTGACAGATTTGATTGAAATTAGCCATTGTTAAAAAGGTATTAATTGATCCATATTCATAGTATGGCAACATTGGCCTTTTTCCCTAAAAAGTGCATGATCAAGATATCTGTAGACCTGTTTTTTTGCCGCCAGCCCTGTACAGAATAATGGTTAAGACCCAGATTAGTCGTGAACCATCAGCTAGAGACTAATATGATTATTAGTCTTTGTTAGAGGGTGATAAGGGAGTTGCCAATCTCATTGCATGGTCAGTTGCTATTGTGTTTTAAAGACCCAGGGTGGTGGAGGTGAGGGGAAGATTCCTGATGAGTTAAAAAATGAAAATGTCATGCTCACCTCTGAGGAGGACAAGGCAGAGGACCGAGAGAGCTACAAGCCAGGCAGCCTAACTCCAGTCTCCGGGGAGGAGCAAATCCTGGCAGTGGCTTGGAAGCTGCTTCCAGGTACAAATGCTTGGGAAAAGCAGCAGGAGCTGATCGAGGGCAAACTGATCCTGACTGACCTGACCACCTTCTGCGATGAGGCAACTGGCTGAATGGCCAAGGAGAGAACAGCTGTACTGTACGCCTTGGCTTTATCAAGCCCTTTGGCGTGGTCTCCCATCAAAGTTTTACACCCAGACTGGGGAGGTGTAGGTCAGGTAAGTGGATGGTAGGATGAGTGGAAAAGTTACTGGACTGTCAGGCTAAAACAGTTGTGATGAATAGCAGTACAAAGTGAAACTGGCAGCTGGTTTCTAGTGGTTTTCCTCAGGGATCAAGCTGTTGAAAGAAGGAATTTTAAATAAGGTAGATATCATTTATGGTTTTATGAATATGAATGACCACATGCTTTTATTCTGCACTCTATGAAGAGAAGTGCTTGATCACTTCTAAACTGTCACACTGGCAACTTAATCTAACAAATCAAAGGATTCTTCTCTAAATCTTAATAATCTTTATTTTATGAAGATATTTTTAACTGAAATGGGGAAGCTGGTGTCTTGTGAAGGAAAAAGAAAGGACCACAACAGAAATAAACAGAAAACTATGCAAAACACAAAAGACAATAGCTTGCTTTGACATTTTACTGCCTTAAAAACAATATAGAGTCTTTTTCAGTATTTGAAGATCATTCTGAATGCTTACGGCCTTAAGTTATTTTATTTTCCATTAGATATATAGATTATTGTTTTAGATTACGTTGTCATAACTGAAATATCTATCCCATTCAGCCTTTAAGTAAATACTGCTGTCGTGGTAAATAACTATGCAATTTGTATTTCATTAAGTATTTTATGATTGATTGCATTGCATAACTATATTTTATGGATCACACTGCAGTACTTCCTCTAGTTTGATTTGGAAATAAAAAGGTTTCAACATTAAATAGAAGTGCTGAGAGTAGGATAGCCAGATTCTTTGCATGATGCAGAGAAGTGTCTGCATTACAGATATTTCTTGCAAAGGCCTTATTTATACCTTACATACAAACATAATTTTGTTTGTAGAGCCAGTATTGTTGGCCAGTTCACGTAAACCTTGTACAAGCCCTCTGCAGCAGAAATTCTTATGGAAGTGCGAAATTTTGTGTTCTATGTATTAATTTTTATATCATGCTGTAGGTGCAGCTAGCCAGTGTCATTGTCTTAAGCTGGACATGGTTGGAAAGGGTTTAAGTAGCTTAGCTTTCCATAAATTTCTGTTACGAGCTCTGTTAAGAGCTCTGTTCTCTGTTCTTATTTTACTTGTGGACGAGTTTTTTTTTTTTCTTTGTTTTTTCCCTTCTTAATTAGGCAGTTTGTTTCTTTATGGCTCTGTGCACCACTGTAATGTTAATGTGTTTTTTTTAAAGGTCTGTGGACAAGTGTGTCATAATATATGAAACTGTAAGTATAGCATAGTGCAAGATCATTCTTTTGTTTGTTGTCTTGAAATATTAGTGCTGTTTCTCCAATGTCTTATCAAGATAAAGAATATTAAAGAATAGGATTTATATAAACCCAAAATATTTATTGTGTAGTGTTGGTTTTTTTGTTTGTTTATTTTTGAGAAAAATTTGAGGATCTTGAGAATTGATCAATCTTTCTCATTATTATTTATATCTCTTTGAGGGTTTTATTATTTTATTTCTCCACAGTGCTCTACAAGACAATATTATTCAGTGGACTACATGCTTTTTTGTTCTTCATGTTGAGGTTGAAGAGGGTTTGTTAATCTCAAATTTCATCCAAAGCAGGGATGACGGTACCTTTTGACCTAAAATCAGGAATAGTGATCACTGAAATCCTTTACTTATTTATATATAAAGTGCACATAAAAGAGAAGTATGATAAAGTATTAAAGAAAAAATACATTAAATTGTAATGTCCTTTCATAAAAATGTAATCTTCAGGTATTTTGTGTAATGCTGTTATTACATCCTTTGAAGTTTACCTGTAAATGGTATTTACATTTAGTACTTTATCATATTGAAATATATGATAATTATGAATTATCAAATATGATAATTATGAAATACCATAATTTTGCTGAAAATGAAGGATGAACAAGCTTTAACCTTCTTCAGCTTGCTCTGCATTTTCTGTTGTATTGATAAAATTTTTCAATTAGGGTTTTTGAAGGGTGGCCTTTTTTCAGTGAATTGAACAGGGGGGCTTCAGTCAGGGAAGTCATCTGACTTTGCTGCCAATCAGCTTTGGCAAGGTTGCATAACTTCTCTGAAGGTAACTTCTATCATATTACAAGAATAATATTTCTTTTTGGAATATTTGAAAGTAGATATACAAATGAGTGATTCACAGATAGTCTTTTTTTTTTTTTTTTTTTTCAGAATACTGGCAATATACTTCATACTTTGTCTCAGCATACCAGGTATGAATTCAGTATGATTATTCTGTTTTACTATTAATAAATAAATTAAATCCTTTTCATGTTAATTTTCACACATTTGCTTTTTATTTGTAGATATGTTACAACTTGTGTTTTTGCACCATGTACTGCCTTACTTGCCACGGGTTCAATGGATAAAACCGTGAACATATGGCAATTTGACAGTAAGCAACCTTGTGCAGGTTAGTGTTTGGAGTACCTTTAATATGTTCTTTAAACAAGTGTTGTTGAACATCTCGTGAAGATGCAAAGATCCAACTTATACACAGTTAGTGTGTAACCTCAGAACTATGTGGCACAATGTTTATTTTTTCTCTGAATTTATCTTATTAATATACAAGGTATATTCTCTCTCTTTCTCATATGTTAGAAGTATATTATCTTCATACATCTTTTCTGATACTCTCCACTTCTTATTCTCTTAAATGACAGTATTTAAGACATGGGTATTATTCACAGGGACTGTAAGACTTTTTGGGTAAGTATAATTGACAGTGAGTTAAAGAGAAAATATGCTAATTGCAAGCATACTTGTGAACAAGTACAGTTTGCCAGTTGTTACAGATGAAAAAACACGATAACTAACCATTGTTACAAAATAGATGAGCACCTGAAGTATGCGGGGCAAAGATATAGATCTTTGTTCAATACACAAAAGTCTGGAGTTTGGTCTGCTTTTATAAGGAGGTATGAGACTTGGTTTCTGTGTTTGCTGATGCTTTTCAATATTTTTAGTTCAACTTCAACAGAAATCTAAGTACATGTGAGTTCACAATCCTCTAAACTTTGAAAGTCAATGATAGAAGATAAACCCGAGTGATTGTCCCCCATTGAAAAAATGTCTGTTGAGCATCTCTTTTATCAAATGCTGGAGAATGTACAGTAGTGAGAGCACTTGGAAAATGTTCATTACTGCCGTAGTTCCTAGCACTGTTTTTTTAATTGTTTTGTTTTGTCTTGTTTGCTGTCTTTTATTTGTCCTTTACAAAGGAAATACTGTAGAAAATGAATCTGAGGTGGCTGTTCAGAACTGGACAGAGGATGACGTTTCAGCCTGGCTTTGTGCACAGGGCTTAACAGACATTGTTGGGCTTTTCAAACGGAATAACATTGATGGCAAAGAACTCCTGCATCTTACAAAGGAAAGTCTGACTAATGAATTAAAAATCGGTAAGAATGTGGAAATTCAAGTAGTTTGTAATCTTGTGAGTATGTATGAAATGATGGAGTGAAAGTGAGTTACGTGTTCCATACATGGATATGTTTTCCCTAAAATGCTTTTTTTTTTATTACCGTAGCTAATCAAAAACAAAAAACAAACCTAATGTAACATTATTCAAAGTACTCTGTGCTTGCGTATTCCTAGAGGAAAAAAAAAAGCACATCCACCAACAATGCCATGTTAAGTGGTCTTACCTGCTTTTGTTTCTAATTTTTAGACTCTATATCAAGCTGTGAGAAAGTAATTTCAGGTTTTGTATACACTTAATGATTCTGACTTTGGTAAATAGGGTTCTCCGTAGTTTTTTCGGTCCGTTGGTAAAAGTTTTATGTTTATAATACTATGTGGTCAACTACCTTGAATTTAACAGTGAAATTCTTCAGAGTACAGTTAGCATAATAGAAAAATACAAGGTATGTTTAGTTTTTACTTACTATGGAGTTAAAGTATTAGATGTTCACATTTAGTAAGGATTCAGCAAAGCTTTCCAAGCTCAGACACTTTGTAATTCATCAGGCATCCTTTTATTTAATATGTTGTGCTGTCACTATTGCAAAACTGTAGTTAAATCCTAGAAGGAATCACAGGGAAGTGCCATATTCTGAAATAAGGAACTTCAGTTTGGTGAACTACATGGGAACTTTCAAAATGTAAGTTCTCTATTCACTGTAGCTAGATTTAGGTGTTAATTAGATGTTGGCACTTTTGCCAAAGTGAAATAAAGTATAACAAAAGGCTGAGTGAGTCAAGAAACATTTTTAAAAATACATTTTTATTTTTAGAAGTTAGCATTCTTCCTCGTAGGCAGACTGCTCCCGTCCTTTATTAATTGTTTTGTGTGTGCATGTGCATGGTGTTGGTATGTATCTGATCATAGTATTTCTGTGCATCAACAAGCCTTGTTAAATCAGAGAAATCAACAGAGATTCTGGGAATCTGTCATGAATTGACACCCATGAAAGACACACAGCTCTACGTTTCTGTATACATTTTCCTTAACATTGGAGTAACTTAAAATTATGTTGCACCAATCACCAGCTGAGGCTAATCAGATAATGCTGACTAGAGACACTGATGTGTCGTTATTCTATCTGTTCATTCACAAATGAATCCCTTTGAACTAATCAGTCTGAAAGAAAACAAGGCAGCATAACTGTAATTGTGCTTTTAGTTGTATTTTTAGATTAGAGAGAGATGGGAAAAGCTGCAATGTAATTAAAAAAAAATCTTAAACACAAGCTCAGGCATTCTTCAGTTGTCCCTTTGTAAGACATAGGACAACACTTGTACAGCAGGTTTAGGGTATTGTAATGGAGAGATGTAAATGACTTTTTATGACAAAAGCTAAACCGAAGGCTAAAGAAAGTCCTATAGATTATAGTTCTGAAATTGTATATACTTACATTTAGCTTGACTGCAAGAGCACACCAGTCTTGTGAACTCAGGAAAAAAGCAATCAGTTCATGTAACTGTGGTGGTTTTACCGTGCTAGGCGGTTGAACACCACAACCACTCTCTCACTCCCCCTCCTCAGATGAGGAGGGGAAGAAGTAAAAGGAAAGAACAACTCACGGGTTGAGATAAGGATGATTTAATTAAAGAGAAAAAAAAAAAAATATATATATATATATATTATTAAGGAAATATTATTAATTAAACAATTTGACTAAAGGGAAAAAAAGAAAAGGGGAAGAGGGAGGGGGAAAGGGAATAACTAAACAAAACAAGTAAAGGCTATGTGGAAGTGCAGAGGAAAGAAATTACTTCCCACAAATGAGCGATGCTTGACCACGTCCTTGAAGCAGGGCCTCAACGCACGTAGCTGGTGTTCGGGTGGAGGACAGACGTTTTCGCAACGAGAGCCCACCCCTCCCCTCTTCTTCCTTTTTCCACCTTTTATTGCTGAGTGTGACATCATATGGTATGGAATATCCCTCTGGTTGGTTTAGGTCAGCTGCCCTGCTGATGTTTCTTTCTCACTTTTTTGCCCACCCCCTAGGAGGGTCAGAGAGAGTCCTGATGCTGTGCCAGCACTTCTCAGCAGCAGACACAACACTGGTGTGATATACCACTGCTGTTCTAGCTACAAGTGCAGAGCGCAGCACTGTATGGGCTGCTGCAGGGAAAGTTAACATCCCAGCCAGACCCAGTACAGTAACGTTAATTGTATTCGTTTTTTTAATCTGTAATTATTTTTTTAATCCCTGCAAACATAGTCACTTTACCAATAGTGTTGTTCTGCAGCACATCAGGCATTTAGAGAGATGACTATCATTTGTGGCTTCTAATTCATTCTTTACACTGTGATGGCTACTTTTATTTTGGATCTTGCCATTATATGACTTGTGTTAAATTTAAAACAATATTTATTATCAGTTTAAATGTTTTAACCGTTTAAAGCTGTGTTGATATTCTAAAATATTTTTTCTACAAGTAACGTTAAAAGTTATTTTAAGATATTTTTTTTTGACAATTTTTTTTCAGGGCTCTTCTGACAAGGTGTTTTGTTGATGATGTTTTTTTATCTGGTACCTTTGGAAAGTAAACGCTCATTCTGGCATGGTACAGTGGGCGAAAGACAGCTAAGCAGTGAACGGGTACGATACTTGTCATGCAGCAGAAATGAGCTTAGCTAGGAGACTGACAGAATATCTGGGAACAAAGGGGTTGTTAGAAGGGTAATTTTGCAGACACACAATCAAACTGTTTATGAAAATAAAGAATGGAACACCTACGGCTGATATGTGGTTTTATTCTTGGTGCTGCATGCTTTCATTTCATAAATCGGCACTCAAGGCTATCACTTATAATAAAGGTGAATATGTGATCATACTATGCATCAGCAAAGATACTGTTCTGCCAGGTAGATGTGGATTTGCAGCAGTGTTGCATTTGCATTTGTTCTACCGTTTGTTTTCATTGCTCCACAGAATTGTTGCAGGCCAGCAGCAGGCTGCTGTTAAGCTGGTTGTAGGGTGCCTGGGTGTCTGCGGACTTTCCCATATGGGGGGGTGGGGAAAAGCTGTGTCTCCTGTGGCACAACAGCCACCAAGTGCAAGACGTGACCTCTTTGCCTGACATTGCAGTGTTTTCACTTCATGTACATACAACTTTTCAGAGTCTCTAGGCCTGCGCAATAAAATCCTTCAGAAAATTGAAGAACTGAGGATGAAAATGGTCTCTGTTTCTGTTGGTATCCCTGATGAGTTCTTGTGTCCTATAACTCGGGAGCTTATGAAGGAACCCGTCATTGCAGCAGGTATGTCTTTGACAAATATTGAACAAAATGAATAGGGATGTGAGAACACAAAAAATCTGATCTGTTGTAGAAAGATAAATCGGTCTAAGTACCTATCACACAAAAATAGGACTGTGGCAAATGGTAAAATTGCATCACTAAGACGGAGGAAAAAAAATTGTTGTGCAGTTCCCGTAGTATCAACTTTACTGATGTAGCAGTATGCATTTTTTTTTTTTTTTTTATGGTCCTTTCTTTTTGTGCCTGTGCAAATTTGTATTTAAAAGCTGAATTACAGAGTAATCTTGGTAAATGCACAATGGAATTGTGCATATGGGGGGGAAAAACAACAACAAAAAATTTGCTCATTACTAACTTAGCACACCATGTATATAGCACTTGGAAGTTTGTACAGATGGAGGTTTGTTTAGGTGCGACAAGATTCTGGAGTGAGAGTTGCAAGAAGCAGCATATGTTACGTAGTTATGAAAAGCTAATGTTTTGTAGTTCTAATCTTGGGGTGGAGGAAAGGAGTATCATCAAAAGACCATTGCATTTTTGATGATCTGTAAAGAGTAACTTCATAGCTTTGAGATACCAGGCCAGATTTGTCAGAGTCTAATCATTCAGAACATGAAAGTGTTTGCTGATTACTAGAGTGAGAAGCATTGCACTTACTAGGGCTTGAGCCTCAGCAGTAGCAGTAGGAGGATAGTCTTCTGTCATTTTGAAATAAGGCGCTATCATTTTAGAGTAGGATAGTTTAGCTGAAAAACACTGCCAGTGACTATTCACAGGTTTATTACAAAATCAAGTAGGCATTTTTAGTCACTCAGAAATCACTGACCTTTCAAAATAAAACGTTCACAGTGTATGTAACCCGTTATAATACATTACTAACACATATTGCCTTGCTGCCATTCAGTATTTGTGTATTACACTGCTGTCCTGAAAAGCGGTATTCCTGTGCATTTTAGAACACAGGGCAGGCATATACTGGGGGTTCCTCACACTGTTCTTTCATAGAAGCTAAAAAAATGAGGAATTCCAGAAGTGTTCCAGTTTGCCGCAGGAAAAACAACACTTTGTGGCAAGATGACAGGTGAAGGAAAGTATAGGATTTGGTGTTAGAAATGTCTGTATTCACTAGGTGCTTCATGGTCCTACATTATCAAACTGAAGTTTTACTAGTATAATCACAGCTGACTTTAGAGATATGGGCACATTTGCAGGTTCAAATTAAGTAGAGGAATTTAGACATTTCTGAGATTAGAAAGTAAGTGCAGTGAGGAGTTTAATTAGTTCTGTAAGCTAAGAGTTAAATAAAACTGCTTTTATGCTTCTGCTCGATGTAAAATTTAAAGAAAAAGAAAAGGCAGAATTCCAACTTGCATAGTGCTTTACCAAATTGACCGGCCTAAATAAGATTTTTCCATGGTAAGTGGCTCATATTCAGTAAAAAGGAAGGAAACACTATGGTGTAGCCTAGTGTTAGGGAGTAAGCTCCCCACTCTGTAAGGGAGTAGGCGTGTAGCTGTAAATTATGGCTTGTTTAGGTACTGACAGGAAGAGCTGAAGGCCTAAAGCCAGACAGGTGCCCAGGGCTAAGTGGGGACCCAGCTCAGGACTGTAGGGCTCGGGTCTGGCTGAGGGCTAACGCTTGGTGTTCACCGCTGAGCATTGCACTGCAGCAGCAGCAGTCCTTGGTTGGGTTAGTTATTAGATATTACTGAGTTTTTATTTAACATTACCTATCACTTAAGATGAAAATAAATTCTAATACTTTCAGAATGTATTTTTGTGCTATGCAGAAGCATAGACAAAAACTGATTTCAATTTCAGACTGAACTGTTTCTATTCACTTTCAGCTTTGTCTTTTTTTCTAGAAAGGGTTCCTTAAATGAAAAGCATTTGTAAAAAAGTTACTCGAGAGCTTTAGAGCCAACTAATTGGAAATATTTGAATTGTGATTAAATTAAACAGTTTTATTATCCAAAGGAGCGCAGTAATTTTAATACCATTGTGCCATTTATGCAATTTGGTAAAAGTGCAGCTTATTTATTTATTTTTAATTATTATTTTAAGTAATGCCACTGTTCCAATGCTTTTTATACGTGAAAGGCTGCAGGCATAGGGGACTTGGCTAACAGCTCTGATGATTCCTTTGACAGCCTTGTGAATAACTTTGTAAAACGCTTCTAGAGCATATTTTAAGGTGTAATTAGTGATGGGAATAATTCAGCTGAAAAGTCTTGGTTTCTTCACTTATCAAACCTCACAGGTATATATAACTTGTCACTGCAAAATAATGCTTATTATTCTAGAATTACTTGTTTTAAGCTAGGATTTTAAAAGTTGATTTAATAGGTAATATTTAAAGCTGACTGCCTATAGTAAAATAAGTAAATAAATATCAACTCTGGAGACCTAGTACAAATACCTGTTGCTGGAATGCCTCTGCTGATAGTAGATGTGAGGCAAAGCTCCATGCCAACTGAAATTACCACAGTAGCAAAACATAAGAGTACAGGTAGAGCTAACTAAAAGAGAGCTATCCATATTTCATGCGTCCTGTGTCAACCCCACCCTGTACTTCCTGCAAGTAACTTGGTACGGCTGTATAAAGTGTTACTTCAATAAACTTAACTATATGATTGTTCTACAACTCTGTTTTCCTGTTTGGACATACTGGTTCACTTCCATCCCTTACTTAAATATGTAAAATATGTATGGTGTAACACAGCACCCAAGCACCTGTAATAAATATAAACTTTTGATAATGGATTCTTTGCAGATGGCTATTCCTATGAAAAGGAGGCAATGGAAAATTGGATCAGTAATAAAAGACGATCCAGTCCCATGACAAATCTTCCTCTTCACTCTCCTTTGCTTACACCAAATAGGACACTGAAAATGGCTATCAGTCGCTGGCTAGAGACTCAGCAAAAATATGGTGAAACCACTTAAGTTTTGAAGTTACTTACTGAAATGAAATGAAATTATATGTAGCTAACAGAAATAAATGTGTCAGAAACAATGGGAAACAAAGTTTTATTCTGTTTTACTCAAGTTGTCATTTCAATCTTTATGCTAAGAAAAGAGTGTCTACTGGTGGAAGCTGCTAAAAAATTACTGATTTTTTAAAGTTACTGATAACTTTATTTTGTAGTATTTCTGTTTAAGAAATCAAACATTCAGATTCACAGTTTTTCAAATAAAGTTTTCTTAAAATGTTCACTACATTTATGAGGTTTTGAGTCTTCATTTTGCAAAGTTAGTCTCTTCCAGGAGTTAAATATCAAACTACCTAATTTGTATTTATTTTTCTAATTAAAAAATGTCATCTCTGTTCCCTATTACTGAACATGCATTTGGAAAGGCTGGGAGTGAGATCTTCCTGTAACTGTCAGTGACACAGCTATATTAGTAACTTTTATTTGTATGGAAAAAATACAGTAGCTGTGCAAAAATAGAACTACAGGACAAGAATAATATAAGACTTGTACAAAATGTCAAAGAAACAGTGAGCAATAAATAAGCTAAATCATAATAATGTGAACTTAGAAAAGAATTTGTAAAAATGCATATGGGTGTTTACAATGTACATACAACACTGTACACAAACAAGTCCTGAAAGTGACTACCGCAACTTGACCACACCAACCAAAGAACAATCATAGGAATGTCACTGCAGCTGTTTATTTTCAGAACTGTGCCAATATAAAACCTTCTTTCCTCTGAAAAAATCTTCACAACAACTTCATCCAATAGAGCAACTGCACATACACTTTCCCTTCAACTTTCATCTTCATTCCATCCATTTCTTGAGTTTCCTGTCACCATGCTTACTAAACATGTCATTGTTGTAGTACCTCTTTACCTGACTAAACAAACAATATATAATTTTGCTGTAAAAGAGCACCCAGAGGTGATTAAGTAAACTATATAAAGTGCGGTTATTGTTAACATGCCTTAATATTGCGTTACTCAGTGCAATAACCAATATGGTCAAAGCCTTTCAATACACATGCAGATGTCACTGTTTAGTTTACTTGATTGCTTCTTGTTACTAAAAATAGCTATATTTACATGTCAAAACATGGCTGCTTTAAGCTTACTCATACACAAATTATTTATGCTTCCTAAATGTACATCATGCAACCCGAATTAGAGCCCACTAGAAAAGTGATAAAATACTATCTTTGATTTAAAAAACCCATACATATACAGATCTGAATGGTATGCAGCAGGTATTTTAACACTGTTCTGAGAAGCACTTAAGCATTATAGAGGCACGATTATGATGTAAGTGATGAGCTGTAATACAACTAAAAGCCAAGATTAAAGCCCTATGTAAATTTGTATATTCAGGGTAAAGTGTAATGGAAATAATTTCTTTGCTTGAGGTCCTAGTTTGGATGACTGATGATCCCAGGTGATGCTTCCTACAGAAATTTGCTATTCCAGTTACTGTGACTGTTCTGTGATGGTATGAACAGCTTAAAGTGGTTGTACCCCATGATATACTGGCCAACTTGGACTATGTACTCAAACTCAAAAATGACCAGCCCATCACTATTTTGTATCGACATAATACCCTATGATGTTATGAACAAAGTTTTACGACTGCGTAATATACAACATAATATTTACACATTTGATTCAATGAATGATCGCTTTGGTTTTGTAGAAGTGACATGACTTAGATGGCCTTCCTTACTGAGGTGAGAGTGTTGGTGTGCTAGAGCATCTGGGTATAAATGCAAAACTTGCCTAGATGGTCTGTTGTCTTGACAGCACGCAGATGTTTGGCACTTAATCTCCTCCTGTTCTTTAGCTTGCATACCATTCTGGTTGCTGTCTCCTGGGGCAATAACAGTAGAAGTTTTAGTTTGATAGTGTTTGACTGAGAACTGGTCAAAATTTGAGGACTGAATGCTCCCAGATACAACATTTGTTGGTAATCCATCTGATGCTTGAGAGTGCCATAGGCGACCGGCTTGATTATTCTGCTGCTGAAACCGTGCAGTCTTATCCATAATGCCCATAAATGGAGTATTGCGAGGTCTGTATTCAGCAGCAGTACCCTGAACTTGATTAACTTTATTCTCCTTGATTCGAACATCTGGCCCTATCCCCTTAATACTATCTGAAAAACTGCTAGCTGAAGTTAAGCTGCTGGTTGAGCTGGCAAGAAGCATACTGCTGGATGGAGAAGAAGAAGAGACACCACTGGTGACAGGACTTTGCTGTCTTGCTTCACTGAAAGTCATAGTAGGGGCTGTTGACACGTCGGTGGTTTTAGATTTACTTGCAAAAGGAGGAGAGAAATTCTCACTATGCTGTGAATGGGAACACTGGCTGGACATAAACTTCTCGTTGTACATGTCAGAAGTAGGACCTGTGGAAATACTTCCAGATGATAACGTGTCTGTGCCATCTAAATGCTGAATTTTAGAGTGGCGGACTGGCAAAGGACTTTGGGAAAGATGCTGAAAATTTGATTGCATTGTCTTTGTACTGCATTGACTACTTCCCATTTTTGATCCAGGCTGGATGGAGCTCAGGTGCTGATTAGTTTTTACAATCTGTGCTTGTTTTGTTGGCTGCACAATCAAGCCTGGCTCTCTCAAATATTTATTGCCTGTCCTGCCTTGAGGGGACACAGGTCTAGCTTTCTGCTGAACATCATCTTGAAGGGTTCTGGTATATGATGAAGTAGCTAAGGAACGTTGCAGCCTTTGTGAAGATGAAACAGATTCATCAGGGTGTGGCAGTTCTTCCTCCCTTTCTTGAGGACCAAAGTTATTTGCACCTTGTATAACCTCCTCCCCCTCATTATCAGAGTTGTTAGTTTGCTGTACTGACTGTGGAGACTGGTTTTTCTGTTGCTGTGTTCTCTGGAACTGCTTGCATTCCTCTTCTACTCGAGCCAGGAGACGTTTAATTTCTTGATTGCTAGGACACAGTTTTGTTGCTTCACGTAAATCAGCAAGAGCAGCAAGTAGCTTTCTATATTAAAGGAAAAAAAAAAGATTTGTTAGTCAAAGCCTGGGATGAATTTGAGTCTCAGCATTGCCTACTACTTATCCACCTCCACCACTTAAAAAGTGATGTTCTGATTTATCATCTCCTGCTGGATCCGGTGACAAGATAAAAATTGGATGTTATCCAACCCAGGAAGTTCTACAGTAGAAGCACAGATCCAGACCTAAACCCTTCCCCCTGAATCCCAACAGTCTTCAGAAAAGTGACTCAAATTGGCCTCTCCCTAGGCTTTGCTATTTTTTTTTTTTTTTTTTACTTTGGTATTCTTCCAGTTTAAAAAGATGGTTTCTCCTCTCTCCTGTTGCTTTTTTTTTTTTTTTTTTTTTTTTTTAAATCTTGAACTGCTAATGATTCAAAATATTCTGTCCTATAAGAACACCTGGTTATTCTTGGTGATAAATAATGCAGTACTGGAATTTGATGGTAGACTATTGACAACATTCTGTTGAGTAAGGTGGAGTAGAAGTCCTAACCACTCTTACATTTAATATTGCTCACATCATTATCAATTTGTTATTTTCTACTTCCTGGACTGTCTACTAATGAGTATTCAATATTGCTTTTGGGCTTGGACAGTTTTAGTTGATACAGAGACATAACACAGATGGAAAATGCACAAAGAAAATAACTTTTTCTTTGTAAATTCCAACCAGAACTAGTAGAAGACACAGTTATTTGAAAGTGTTACAACGTTAAAAAAATCTGGGTGGCTAGATGAACAGAATCAAACAGTACCGGCTGTTTCTCTTGGCTCTTGCTCTAGCATAATAAGCTTCGTAAGACTTGGGTTTCAGGTCCAATGCTTTGGTAGCAAAGTCTTCAGCCATACCAAAGTCCTAAGAATTTAAACAAATGTACGCCTTATACATTGGCAATCAAAGAAAGCTGCATGTTCTTCATTCATGGTATTGTTTCAAAAGTGCAGATCAGTATAGAAAGTCACCTTTATCGGTTAAGAACAGACATTTTCATAGAGACCAAGAACAGACCTTATCTTGGTAACCTTCTCTTATGTCCAAGTGAAACTGACTCCAAGGTAGCTAAAAAGCAGTGTTAATAGAGATAAAATGCAGTTATTTTCAACCCGCAGATGTTAAAATGCTAGAAGAGACTGCATGTTTAACAGGGTAAGTGAACATCTTAGATAAAAAAGACTCTAAACTGTCTTTTTAAAAATGACAAGTTAAAAACTTAGGAATATAGGAAAAAAAAAAAAAAAAAAAAAAAACAAGGAAAATATGTTGTACCAGTCCAGGTTTGTTTGATAAGGTATGTGACAGTTTTAGAGAAGAACTGTACTGGATCTAATATATTTGGTCTTTAATAAGAACAACATATAATAGTTCAGCTAAATTCACGGTTAGGCCGAAGGCCGGAATTAACAAAGCAGGATTGAAGATGGGACAAAGGTGGCCATGGAAAAGATGAAAGCAGAAGCAGTCTAATTTTAATAATACCCATGCACAGCACACAGTCTTCATGATACCAAATAATACTGAGTATGACAGTGCAGGAAACTGGAAAAGATTATCATGAAAAAAAATAATAATAAAAGTCCCACATCCTGAGATACCCACAAGCAGGTTGCCCAGAGAAGCTGTGGATGCCCCATCCCTGGAGGTGTTCAAGGCCAGGCTGCAGGGGGCCTTGGCCAAGCTGATCTAGGGGGTGGCATCCCTGCCTATGGCAGGGGATTGGAGTTAGATGATCTTTAAGGTCGCTTCCAACCCAAACCATGGTATGATGGTGTCATGCAAGAGCAGAGTAACATGATGAACTTAAGCTTTAGATGCAAGATGATGCACTGTAGGATTAGCAAAACGTAAATAAGAGTTTATCATTTGAATACAATGAGAACCTCGTTCCTTCACTCCCTCCCTCTCGTTGGTCAGGGTCACTTTCAAGTACTGGTTTTATGAAACTGAGAAGTACAGTCTTATCTATGAAGGCATCAGGAGAAGCGGGGCATCTCAAGATGGTAGTTGTACCAGAAAAGGCAAAGTGATAGTACTGCTGTGTAAGGCAGCAGCAGAACTGCCTACGTAAACTCCTGGACACCCGTGTTTATATGTTCTTCAAATTGAAACAGATGCCAAGAACAACTTAAATGACATGGGAAATAAGAAGTTAATGTTTCAAAAGAAGGCCTAGTGTAAAGTGTATTTAGAAAATGACATGTTTTTGCTCTGATGGTATTCAGGTTCTTACCAGCCATCTGATACACTGATGTAGATGGAAAAGAAACAACCTGCACATAGAATAAAGCTGTAGTAGTAGGTTATGCTGTTTGATAACAAAGGGTGGTGGCTGTGGCAGCATTTTCCATTTAGTCTTTTAAAAGTACTAAAACCAAGTCTTTTAAAAGTACTAAAAAAAACATCCAGCAGTTTGTTATTCCAAAATAACTGATTGCATAAGAATAGCTGGGATAGTTCCCACATGGCAACATGCATTCATCTTATGAACTGTCCCCACCGGATGACACAACAAAGCCCCAAATCATGATACAGTGAAAAGAATTCTAAAATAGCGAAAATACATATACAGTGCTTGGACAACGTACCAATGTTTAGTAAAAGAGAAATCCTAATATTTTGGTCATGTCCAAATCTTTCCCTTGATGATAATGCTTTGAAAGATTCTGCACACCCTCCCCCTTTTCTGCCCTTTCAGCACATCAGGATAACCAAAAACCAACCACAGGAGCACAGTAGCATCAACATGTAACACAAGCTGTCAAGAATGGAGTAGAACAGAGGTCTAGGATTCCCAGTGCTAGAGAAGAAACAGATTAAAAGCAAGAGCTTACGTTTGTTTTTCGTCGACATCGTGATAAATTTAAGTACAATGAAACTCTCAGCTCATTGAATGCTTTCATTTCTTCTCCAAAGCCTTCCCTCGGAAACTTCCTCAAAGCGTACTGATAGCGCTGTGCTGCTTCCTTCATCTTACCTTTCTACACATTTAGGGAAGAAGAGGCTTTTCAGAAACTCTCAATATTACAATAAAGAATATTACAGATTCAGATAACTCTATTATCCTTCAGGCTAAAAGATATCTTACCTTCAAAGGTACCTGCTTGGATATAAATCACTAAAGTAATTTCAAGATCAATGTAACCACGTTTATATTTGACATCTACCAACTGGTGCACTTCAAGTAGAATACACAGCCAGACACTTATATATATAAAAATATATATGAGGTTGGACTAGGTGATCTTGGAGGTCTCTTCCAACCTAGACTATTCTGTGATTCTGTGATATATCTTTATCTATATATATTATATAGATAATATTCATTATCATATTTTATATAAAAATGATAATATATAAATATTTGTATATATTTATACATAAAGTGTCTGGCTTATAAAAACCAGACACATATATTTTAAAAAATAGTATAATACATATATTATTACACTTACACACAAAGAGAGAACTTGAGAGTTAACCAGAGTTTGTCTTTCTTTACGAAGTCATGCCTTTAATGGTATTGCACCAACATAGTACTTGCATTAATACATAATACTTATACCTAAATAATTGTTCTGGTATTTCTATAATACTGTATGATAAAGTTCTTAATTTTATGTATTTAGGAGGGCAGTCAACCATAGTTTATTATAGCTCTAAGATGTTTCTAATAGATAATGTCTTTAATCAGAAATGGTGTACCCTTTAATCAGGTGGTGCTACTGCAGTAGCAGCTCTGGCAAAAGGAGGATGGGGAGAGGGAGAAAGTCGGTACAACATTCACACGTGCAGTCCAGCTACTCCCAGCTTCAGTTAGGTGTCTCAGCCATAATTAATTGGATGGCTGAATGTATAAATTTAAAGCAGTGAAGGATCAGTCTCCTACTTTTTAACAAAGGTTGAATAAGAAAGCTAAGCCATCCCTCAGGACTACTTGGATGATCCATGGTTGCGTTATAGTCAGGCTCTCCAAAAGATGCTTGGAGAACATCTCTACAACAAGCTGACGATATGAGGCAGTTCTGCTAAAACCACTGAAATCCTCCTAATGTGAAAAGATAGCAAATCTTTCAGCTGACAGATGAATTTTTTTTTCCTCTTAATGGATAGTGTAGGAGTTAGTTTATTTTCATAAACATTGTTTCTTTTCATTTAATTAAACATTCAAAGTAGTGATAATCTACTGTTGAAACTGACATATAAAATATTTAAGATTTGTCTTGCTTATGTTATTCAACCAGAAAGCTGAGAAGAAGTTACTGCATACTGTGATACACTCAAATATGTGCTGCTCTAATGGATAGTTATCTTGCAGATACTTTGGCAATCAAATATATCAAAGGATATTTGAAAAAGTTTAATAAGCTAAATAACATACCATAGCTCTAGCAAGTCCACTCAAATTATTATAATAAAAATAAATGGTCTAAAAAAAGGTATCAGCAGGGGATACAACCTCTTGTAAGAAATTGTAAAACATATTAGAACCAAGCCCTGCTGTGTTAATTTCTGGTCTCAAAGTCCAGGCTGAGTCCAACCTGCAGAGCAATGTGAGGAGAAACTGAAACAAAACAAGTTGGTGCTGGTGACACTGTGGGTGACACCTTCTCCTTTAACAACCTGTGAGTCATATTCAATACACCACTAGATTAGTGTGGCACAGGAGAGGCCTCCCAGGGACAAGAGAATTGCCTTTGCTGAATTAACTGTTATCCTTTAGGTTGAAAGATGTCCCACCTTCTCATGAGACCCTGGTTGGAATGCTGTGTTCAGCTCTGGGGCCCCCAGTGTAATAAGAAGGATGTGGAAGCATTAGAGTAAGTCCAGAGGAGGACCACAAAGATGATCAAGGGGCTGGAGCACCTCTCCTGTAAAGACAGGCTGAGAGAGTTGGGGTTCTTCAGCCTGGAGAAGAAAAGGCTGTGGGGAGACCTTATAGTGGCCCTCCAGTACCTAAAAGGGGCCTACAGAAAAGCTGGGGAGGGACTCTTGGGGATTGCAGTAATAGGATAAGGAGTAATGGCTTTAAAATAAAAGAGGGTACATTTAGATTAGATGTAAGGAGGAAATTCTTTGCTCTGAGGGTGGTAAGGCACTGGGATAGGCTGCCTAGAGAAGCTGTGGAAGCTGGATGGACCTTTGGGCAACCTGGTATAGTAGGAGGTGTCCCTGCCCATGGCAGGGGATTGGAATTAGATGGTGTTTAAGGTCTCTTCCAACCCAAACCATTCCATGATTCTGTGATTTTTAAGGTACCTGATTGTATGTAAAGCTCTAACCCCTTTTCAGGACCAATAAACTTGATAAATTAACCAGATGTATTCATAAGACAGAATTTGGATGAATCTAAGCAGGTCTACCCTGATTCTCAATAGTGAAGGGTACCTCTCCTATGTTATGCAAAGCTGTGAGATTCAGATCAAAAATCAGAGATAAGGTGGCAGATATTTGAAGATCCTTATTTAAAAAAAAAGGCAACTGCAAATTACAAATCTTATAGCTAGAACAGACTTTGAATTATGCGTGTATGTCATTCTGCTGTGTTGCGCTAGTGAAATAAAGGAGGTGTATTGCAGGTGTACAAAAAACAATTCCACTCTTCTGAGCAAGATATCATCACTAGTAAAGAGAATGTATCAAAAGAGCTGTCACTTTCCTCATTCTATATTTAAATAGCATACAAAAGAACATTACCCTGAAAGTAAAGGATACGCTTGTACATTACTTAATTCAACAAAGCACTTTCAAATGAGCACATTATATTCTGAGTTGCTTCTAAGAAAAACCGACTGACAATTGTCCACAGAGCAACTTGCTCAACTGAATGAAAATATACTTATCCATTAACCATTGTTGTTCATCTTTTAATTAAGTACTAGTTTTAAATTATTATTCCTCAAGGTTTTCTTAAGGTTTCTTGATACTGTGAGAAACAAAGTTGTGTTTTGCAGTAGAACGTGTTTTTGCAGTGGAAAATTCCACTAACCTTGTATATTTAAAAGTGATTGCGCAGGCATGACAGTAGCATAGCAGCAGGGAGTATGTTAAGTAGATAAGGGGAGGGTCCTGCTGTCCCAAAATAAAGAGGATAGCTAAGAAAAACAGGATGAGCAGTGCAAAATCAGTAAAAACAGATCACAGGCCCTCTAGTCAAGAGAGAAGAAGGAAAAAGAAAAGGAGAAATTAATGGTTAGTCAAATAAAATTGTACATATAGGGTATAGTAATAAGCATCAAGTAGTTTGTGAACCTGTAGTACTCAGCCAATGAGGAAAAAGACTACCTACTTTGTACAGTATATTTCCTTCTTCCATCAGTTTCTGCAGCAGAATAAGGAGAATATCGGGTTTTGAGGTGGCCATTGCCCATGCTGCGTTTCCTGAAAGTTAAATTTTAAGGATCTCTGACAAAGGGGAA
The DNA here is from genome assembly GCF_011077185.1 of Oxyura jamaicensis. Taxonomy (NCBI): domain Eukaryota; kingdom Metazoa; phylum Chordata; class Aves; order Anseriformes; family Anatidae; genus Oxyura; species Oxyura jamaicensis. The sequence continues at coordinate 39,489,658 of NC_048899.1, read as the reverse complement.
AAAAATTGTTTTTTATAACTATTTGCACTGGAAGGCCTATTCCTACTTTAGTGGATATTCCACCTTCATGAAACAACTATTATTATATTTTAAGTGTGCGCACATATATACTTAATATACATTCATATCCATACTTGTCCCCTACCAACCCACATAGATAGCAGACAAATATGAAAGGGTCCGATTTGTTTTTCCCTTGCTCTAAAGCCAGTATAGGAAAGGATTAAAGTCCATGGTGAAGCACAGGCCTAGATAAGGATCTGCATTTAATGATATTTAGTAACCAAATAACGATTTGAACATATAACAGATTTAGTAGTCATTATGCACACAGATGCACATGTACTTGCCCACTATAATAAATGACACAGACATACTTTTTGCCTACTACTTGCAAAAATGCGCGATCCTAAAAATATATTTAGAGAATGTTATTTAAATGTAAAATTTCTTCACCTAAATCATTAATAGTGGCAGAATTAAGGATCATTAATAGCATAATAATTCTTTTCTTGTTTAAGTATATCATGACAGAGTAACCATGTAAAGACAGAATCCTCAGGCTCTCCATCATCATACACTAAAGAAAGTAATCGTATTCTGCTCCTTTCATTTCCTCACTTCTGACATGGAGACTTGAGGACTTGAGTGCCTACCTCTAAAAGAAGGAAAGAGATTTGTTTCTCTTGAGTGGGTATCTGCAAACCATACTACCTAAAAAAATCTAGCACGTACTTCAAGATTTGTTTATTAAATCTACTTTACAGAAGCGAAAGCAATTCTAGCAGAGCAGATAACCAGTTCTTCCCCCTGAGTATTGATAGGTTTACTGACCTAATTTAGCTCCTTTTCTCAGGAGCATAACCACTACTGATGTATTACGACATCCAATAGCTCTGTCCAGTGGCCGCATGCCACTGTGGTCAACGTGCTCAATCATCGCTCCTCTCTCTACCAAGTACTGCACCTGTAAAAAGAAATAGGATAAGCCTTGTAACATTATTCTTGGTAGGAGATGCAGAACAGTGAAATGTTTAATCTACCACCTAATCTTCTTTGAAGTATATTGAATATATCCTGAGTATGATAAAGCCACTTAAAATCCATTGAAGATAACAGAGCGTGGCTATACTGTCAAACTACACCTAAGAGCAGCATTTTCCTAGTTAAGGATTTAAAAAAAAAAAAAAAAAAAAAAAAATCTGACACTTAAGTACCTGTGTCAGAAAAACAACACATTATGCTCGTTCTCTGCTTTGTTCGTGTTCTGCATGCTGATACGCAGACAGCTACTTAAGCAAAAAGGCAGTAAAGCTCAAATGAAACAGTAGCAATACACAAACTATTCTTGTCTGAGATATTATAAAACATTCTAGTTAACATTTTAAATACAAGTTATGGTGCCGAGGAACTGCTTCTTGTTCTATACCAAGAAAAAAAACAGAACATTTGTTATTTTGTTAATTTCTCAACCATTTATCCCAACATTCTAGTACTGCAGCTTCAGACATAAACATAATAAATGTAAAATGCAGCATGGACAAAAAAGAAAGTTTAGGAAACCAATATAAATGTCAGATACCATCAGCTTCCAAGTATCCAGAGCAATGGGGCAATTCTAGTAATTGCTCATCAGTAATAGCAATTAAAAGTGCAATATATAGGAAATTATAGCAATGACAGGCTTGATGTAAACAACAGTCATGTAAACAATCATTCCCATTGACAGGCCCCCAAGACCAGTAACCTGCTGGCCTTGTGAGTACTCTCTGCCTTAGCACAAAGGTCAGGCTGTTCAGTAATATGAACCCTTGGCATAGCTTCCACTCCAGTGTGATAAACCACAGTAGGGTATGTACAGGGCTCTTGATACCCCTCATTTCCAAGCTGGAAGAAAAAAACCCTTCATGTGCCTGTGTTACTAAAGAACACTTGCAGGGGCAGGAAGAGTTCTGAAATTTGTTAAAGCTAGTTCAGAATCTAAGGGCTTATTTATAATTTTGAGTTAATTCTAACGAAGGCAGAATGGAACTTAAAGCAAACTACACCATATGGTAGCATTTTCATTTGAGAACTGCTGTTATGAAACAGGATTTTGTATATGCAAACTCTAGAAAAACAGATACTGGTGAGTTTGAGAGGATGCATATGCTATTCTTTCTAATCCCCTGGTAACTGTAGGATCTGTTTACAGTGCTTGCAGACTGAACACATTCTTCCATGTAGCATGCTGAAATTACAATCCTATCTGGACAGGATTCTGAACTGCGCTTTACTGCTGAGTTTTGAAACATGAAAACAAAAATATACAATAATTTCCAAGTCTGTGATTTTAAAGATTTACGGGAATCACAGACTTTAAAATTACTGGATTTATATGGATGGATTTAAATTATGGATTATAATTTAGAGAAATTATGGATTATAATTTAGAGAAAGAAGATAGTTTGTGAGAAAGTTAGAAAAAGGAACTTCAGTTGTCCTGTTTCTGAAAAGACCTATGGAACAAGCTAAGAAAAACGGATTCAACATCTCAGGCCTTTTATTTCCACATTTATAGACTGGATAGTAATGTTGGAATGTGTTTAGTGCCATGAGATTCCTAAGATGAAAACTGTATGGATTTCTAACAGTTCTCTCACTGTCATGCAACAGCTTGTAAGATAATTAGCATGGACAAATAATACTGCATTATAATGGAGAAGTAAAACGTTTAATCCTTTCTGGCAATATATTATTTCTCTTTCTGTCTCTCTCTAGGTGTCTCTGTTCCACTAAAGTAACCAGCTGACTGGGACCCTGTCTGGTTACCTTGATTGATTAGCAAAGGCAGAAAAATTTTTCCTTTCTCATCACATCCCCTGGCCTTTTTTTATTATTATTATTAATTTCAGTTCATCCAACATAGAAATTATATATGCTACTTTTTATTAAGATTTAAAACATCAATTATACATGCATAATGCTGGACTTTACACACACTACTACCTTGGTACTAAAGCCTTATCTAGAAAATGCTCTTCAGAGTAAACACTCCTACTACAGTCAAGACACTAGTGGTGCCACCAACTTAACTACTTGCACAGGTTTCCATTCTATTGTGGTTGGCTTTTTTTGTTTGTTTGTTTAGTATTATGAAATTTCAATACGTGCTTAGTTTTTCTACTATTAAGCTCTACTTACAATATCAGCATCTCCATAAAAAGCTGCCAGGTCTAAAGGTGTTCGTCCATTTTTGTCTGTCTGATCAGTTGTTGCACCTTTCTCAACTAAATACTGAACCACTTCCCTGTGGCCTTTTAGACATGCCCAGCTCAAAGCTGACAGTCCTTCTTTGTCCAGAGATGAAATAGCTGCACCTGAAAGTGAAAATCAACTTTGTAATGAAGATGTCCTGTTTAATATGCAAAATTACCTAACTCACATAGATGCAATCTCTGGTACAGCCATGCAGCATTGAAACAGTTATTTTCTACCTTCAGAAAGGAGAAATTCCACAGTGCTCAAATGTCCTTCACAAGAAGCCACCATAAGTGGAGTTCTGCCTTGTTTGTCACTTAAATTTACATCAGACCCGTGCTTCAGAAGAAGTTTAGCAATCTGAAATAGGAAAAAAAACTATTGAAAATAAATTGGCAGATTTAAATTTTTGCCATAATAAACTTGCACGGGAGAAGACTAAGGTGTTATTTATAGCAATAATTTAGAAATCCCACTCAACTCTTAACTGTTTGCAAATCAGGACTTTCTCTTGATGGGAGTGGCAAGTATGAAGAAAGCTCTGAGGTTCTCTCTCCATTAAATACAGAAGCAGTCTAGTGGATCTAAAATTGTCTCTGTTCTTGGCCCAGGAAATAAAGTATTTTAAATTTCATATATTATTTTTAAGGAATATTACAATTAAGGTTGGCATACCTCCAATATATTCTTGAACTGGTAAATAAAAAAATTAACTTCTGAATATGTCCCTTACAAGTTGATGCAAATGCACATTACAAAATTTACACTGATTTATTACAGGACTGGAGATGGGGGAAATCAAAGACAGTTTCCCATATCAGTCCATTAGTTTGTGAAGACGCATCAGACCTGCCAGTGACCCTGCCGTACTGCACAGAAGAGTGGAGGAATGCCCCTCCTATTAGCTCTTGTCACAACCGCTCCGTGTTCAAGAAGTAATTCGCAGACTTCCAGTTTTCCTCTTCCTGCAGCAGCTGTCAGGGCTAAAGAAAGCATTCTCATCAACATCTCTTAGCTGTTTTAACACTTCCTTTGATACATACACATTATATGAGTGTTAAGGAATCCCCAGTTTTTTTCAACTCAGCTGTTCCACAAGATATTTCATATCTACTCTCAGACTGTATTAGTCACAATCAGGTTAAGTCAAAAAGCCAAAGACATTTTGTTAAATAAAAAGGTAATTCTCAAAGATAACAAATACAACATGTGCATACCTTGTGGGTTAAAGGGATTCATTATGAAAATTTAGGATGGGCCTCCCAGTCTATCTTTGAGATTTAAGACAGTTATAGTTCCTTTTTCATTATTTTTTTTTCTTCATGAGAAGAAAGCTGCTTCTCTTTCCATCAGACCCTTCCCAAAGGTGAACGTGATAACAGTTCTGGGATTTAGCGAAGGGACTATAACTAAAGCACTGTTTACTCAATACCAGGCAGTGATGTATTACCAAACAGCAGATATTTAGATTTATGCAGAAAGTCTGTTACTCAGACAATTTAGCTTAACTCTGCACTAGTTAAAATTGTTTTCCCTGTTTTTCATCAGGAAAAATACAGTAGGTAATCAATACTTCTACTTCCTACAGGTTAGTCCTTGCTTTAGGCTTCAAGGTATTACTGCACATTTTACAGCACGCAAAAGACAAATATTCTAATTTGCCTTTGAGACCTGTTTTTGAGCTGGACAATGGATGTTAACAAGTCTGACTCTGTTCTTGATCTCTATATAAAGTGCAGTAGCCATACGATGTTTGATTTTTTCACAGCCTCATCAGTAATGTTAACACCGTTTTGAAAATGGGTTCATGTGCTAGCTTCTGCAAGAATCAGCAAAGGATTCACCTCTCCATTTTCTAAATCCCAAGACAGCATTTTTAAATAAAAAGTGGGTCAAATTTTGAATTTCTAATAAATCATTTTTAGAATTTCCAAATATGGTAAATTAGATTTAAAAAATTCCAACAGATACTGAAAGTAAATGAAATTACCAACACTTCAAGAAGTAGTAAATCCTTTTTATTTTTTAAGCAACAATTAAAAACAACCCCCCCAAAAACAAAACAAAACAAACAAAAAAAAAAAAAAAAAAAAAAAAAAACACAGAAGTTGTTGATGTTGATTCCTGCAAAGTGTTCAAGGTTCAAGGACATGTCTAGATTGGGCAACCTGATCTATTGGAAGGTGTCACTGCCCACGGCACGGAGGTTGAATCTTTAGCATTCTTTCCAACCCAAACCATTCTATGATTCTATGAATACCTAGCTCATCCAGTCTTGACTCACTAACCATAGAATCACTTAGGTTGGAAAAGACCTCTACGATCATCTAGTCCAAACTTTAACTTAGCATTACCAAGTTCACCACTAAACTTTGTCACTATGTTCTACATCTCCATGTTTTTTGAAGACCTCCAGGAATGGTGACACAACCACTTCCCTGGGCAGCCTGTTCCAATACTTCACAACCTTTTCAATGAAGAAATATTTCCTAACATCCAACCCCAACCTTCCCTGGCACAACATAAGGCCATTTCCCCTTGTCTTATCACTTGAAGCTTGGAAGAAAAGACCAATCCAGCTTTTTAGCGTACAGTTTAACTAACATTAGAGTAACAATATAACTACTCTATACCTTATTCAGGTATAAGAAAACTAAAGAATTCTTACAGACAGTTTAAAGAACATCATGACTGAACCCTGCTCAGGAATTCTGACTATTCTACTAGAAGAAATCACCTCTGATCTGCCTAATGGTACTCTGCAAAAGCATGGCCCACTCTGCCCTAATAAAGAAGGAAATAATTTAAATGAAGAGCTAAACAAGCAGCTGGTGTAGAACAGAAGCTGTAAGAGCAGCCAATTAAGCTGAAAGAAAAAGAGTTAACTTTGACAAATTTTTGATCTGTAGCCAACAATGTCAGAGAGAAACAGTAATTAGTAGAAAAAAGGATGGTTTTGTGTCTGAAATAAGACAATTTGGAAAGCTATTTGGAAACAAGACCGTAAATTAGAGACAGCAGTTTGCAGAACCCAACAAGTGCAATAGAAAAATCATTAAACTGTACTTAACTGAGCACTAAAAACACCTTGTAGAGGTTAACCCTGATTTTTTTTTTGAGTATCAGTGCGTTTCTGAAGTATTATTTTTTTAATAAGCTGACACATTAAATTTCATACAGTCTACAAAAAGAACGCTTTATAAATAAAACTTGTGTGTTTAACTGACTACCTTCAATGTTCTGTAGCATGACATTTGCATTAGCAATGCTTGTAGAAAGCTTTCTTTCATTTCCTTTGTAATTCCTTTATAATGTCAAGCTTGTATCATGACTTAGCATCACTGGATTGAAATATCCTTGCATGCAACAACTCCCCTCTGCAAGCAATCACTGTTTTAAAATAAGAGCTCTATTTTAACTTGAAAATATTATGCTGTACTACGCCTCTTTCCAAATTATTATGTTACATTTTATTCATACCTTCCCTATTATTCCTTTGATACACATACCCTATATACCTTGCCAATTATGGCAGCCTTATTCATCCACTTATTGAATTAACTTTTCATTCATGCTTTGTTTTTATGATACTTTTAATGACACAAGCTTTTCCCAGGATGTATTTTTGCCATTTGTTTTTGGTGTAGTTTGTAATTTTCTATGGAACTTGCCTCAAACCTTTATTCCACAGACATGCCCTTCAGCTGCACTAATGTGATAAAATACTGGGAATGGACACCATGATCTCTTGCTGTTTTCTGCTCAGAAAGACTCACAATATAAAACATTATTGAAACAGCCTCTACAATGAGCTGAAACAACTCAGGATTCAATCAAGTAGATAACAGCAGTACAAATATATGAACAGGAATTAAGCTGTTACTGAACATGTTACGATATGAATGCTTTTTCAAGGTGTGATGGATTTTCCCTCTTTGAAACAAACACTCACAAAACACACCGCCGCTCTTCACTCCATCTGCCATGTACTTCTAAAGTTTTGTCCCATCCAGTTCCATACCACAATAACATTTTATTAAATGAACAGCTAAAGAACCAAACAGTACAATGCATACACAAGTTTGACCACACATGCAGAAATGCAACGATTCCAATAGCATATAAATTAGCACCCTTTTCACATAAATTTCTTACATTCAGTAAGTGAAGACTGATATTTCAAGTAAAGCAAATCCTGTGGCTATTTTGATTCTACATGTATTGCTTGGCCTAAACTTACTATTTTCTGTCTCAGCACAGAAGTGCTACAGGGAATTGCTCATAGCTCTTTGGACTCAGATCTTCACCTCCATCAAAAGTTACGACTGCTTAAGGAAGCACTAACTTAATGAGTAAGGATTGCCAGTCCATTAACAAAGAATCTCAATACAAAACTTTTAAAAGAAAATATTAAGGGAAGATGAATTTAGAAAGTCTTTAAGAAACCTGCTCCCTCCCTCACCTATTTAACTTAAAGTGAAACGCTACTTGTATGGTAACAAATGAAAACATTCAGCTGCAGGTTGCATAGTTTACTGTGCATTTTTAGAAAAGAAATCTGCATTTGCCAAATGTACAAAGGCATATCTTTTCATTCGCTGCCTACCTACAATGAAGGAGGCAATTGCCTAGCATTTCCTGCAAACAAATAAGATTTAAAAAATAGAAGTTTGCATACAGATAATTGTATGGAACTCTACCCTGAAACTTGAAGCACTGTAGTTCCAAGGACAGTTTGCAGTTTAATTAGAACGTCACTAACTTATGGTCATTTTAATACAAAAAAACTCCTCCTTTCAATCTTTGAGGTAAGTAGGTCTGCACTTACGCTTACAAACTTCATTAAATTGTGAAAACTGATATGTTCCCACGACTTTTACCACAGAAAATAAAAACCAAACAACCCTCGCCTTAAATGAGCAACTTCAATTTGAGAAAAAAATATAATGGAAATACCTGTTTCTCCCCACAAGGCATCAGTGTCATTGATGTCAATTTCATGCTCCTTTACAATAGACAAGATGAAACAAACCACCTGTCAAAATCAGAGTTAGTTAGTCACAGAAAAATCATCACTTTGTCACTTGCAACCTATACCAATAAGCAAAAGAGCGCTTACCTCTTTATGCATATGAATCAAAGAAAATTAATATTGTTCATAATCTATCAAAGCAAGTTCAGTATGATTTTTAGTAGAACGCCAAGCATGAGAAGCATTATACAGAATGCATGGAAAACAATAACATTTGAAATGCCAGAATTTATTCAAAATTAATGAAATGCCTTTTTTCTAGCTAAGAACAACTCATCTTTTTGTTCTAAAAAATAGATAGCCATTTTTAGATATGAGGAAGTGTTTATGGATATAATCAATTTTGCTGACAATTCAGGAGTTGGGTGCTTTCACTTTCATCAGTGGATAGCAAACAAGAAATTTTACAACAGCGAAAGAATTAATTGTTAATTCAAGTAGTTCAGAATCCTTAAATTTATACTGAGACTGCATGGCTTATATGACAAAGTAATTGTTCTGAGACATTTCTGTTTGAATCATATAAACAACTTCAAATATAAGAATCTTGATCCTACATCATTTTTGTAAATTAGATATTTTTTTTTAAAGTATCAACATGGTTTTCTTTAAGAGATTTTAAGCTTCCACTTTTGGTACATCACATAAATTATTCACAGATAATTACATCAACCTAGTGTGATCTTTATTATGTATCTATACTTACTGATTACTTATATCTCAAGGTTAAGATTTATTTTCCCAGTAAAGAGAAGATCTGAATATCTATAGCCTTTTAGTATTTTCTCGTATGTTTACTTCTAGTGTTCCTATTGCTGAATAATACCTCAATGCTGAGGATCACTTCTTTAGACATATACAAGACAGAAATCTGGATTTCTGTGCATAATTAATATTAATCTAAATTAAGCTGATTTGTAACCTGAAGTGTGCACCAGGGTAAAAAGTTAAGCATGCACGTGCAAAATATGATTTGTTATACTCTACATTCAATACTATAAGAACACAATTTGTTATACTCTCTCTGCAAAGTTGAATAATCCAGTTCTTTCAGCATTTTTTTTTGTTTATTTTATGAAAAGATTCTACCTAGGGTAGAAATATACTACAGTGATCACTGATACAGCATATTATCATTACCACTAGAGATTTAGTATAACTTCAAGAACAGTGAGGAACAAAGACAAAATTACACACTGACAAAATCTTAAAGTAATTCATTTTATTGGGTAATTAACCACAGCATATAAAACAGTTGCTAAGAACACATACTACTAAAAACATCTAAAGTTTCAACAATTCTGTTTTCCAAACTTCTTTTTTTTTTTTTTTTTTTTTTTTTTTAAATAGTCACAAACACTGTTGTTTAATTCTGATAAATTCAAACAGATTTGGAAATATTTCAATTATCAGCCTACCTGACAGTGCCCCATACTGGAAGCTGCTGTCAGCGCTTGCTGCAGCGCCTGTCTTTTTCTCAGTGAATTTTGTTCTTGAGAAGATGTTATCCAAACAACATCAAGCAGATATTCAAGGATATCACGGTGCCCTCTCAATGCACTGTGGACCAAAGCACACTGCCCTTTCTTATCTAGATAATCAGCCTGCATTGGAAAAAATAATGTTCAAAGTTAAAACGTATACTAAGTCATTGACAGGAGAAGTTCCTGAGCACTGGAAGAGAACAAATGTCAATCCTATTTCCAAGCAAAGAAAGATGGAAGATCTGGGGAATTACTGGCCAAACAGCCTCAGTCACTGGGAAGGTGATGAAGAAACTAATCCTGGAAGTCATTCCATATGCACGCAGGACAAAATGGTGATTGGGAAGAGTCAGCATAGATTTATGAAGGGGAAATCATGCTTAACCTATCTGATTGTCCTCTACAATGAAGTACTAGCTTGGCAGATGAGGGCAGAGCTGTGTATGTTGTCTACCTCAACTTCAGTAAGCCTTCTGACATTGTTTCCCATAACACTGTCATGGACAAGCTGATGGTTACAGGTTACATAAAGCTCGCAGTGAGGTGGACCTAAAACTGGCTGAATGGATGGGCCTAGCGGATTGTGATCAGCAGCACTAAGCCCACCTAGAGGCACCTCATTAGTGGAATACTCCAGCAATCCACACTGGTCCAATTCTGTTTAGTATCTTCATCAGTGACCTGTATGATAGGACAGAGTGCAACTTCACCATGTGTGCAGATGATAAAAAAAACTGGGAGGTGTGGTAAATATACCAAATGATTGTGCTGCCATTCTGATAGATCTCAACAGGCCAGAGAACTGGGCTGGGAGGAATCTTGAAGTTCAACAAAGGGAAGTGTAAAAAAAAATCTGCCAGCTGGGAAGGAATAACCCTAGGCATCAGTACACAGTGGGGGCTGACTGGCTGCATGGGGAAGAGTGTTATGAGCAGGTTGAGGGAAGCAATCCTTCTCTACTCAACACTGAGTCCACATCTGCAGTACTGTGTACATTCCTGGGCTCTCCAGTATAAGAATGGTATGGACATACTAGGGCAAGTACACAAAGGGCTACTAAGATGTTTAAGGAACTGGAGCATCTGCCACATAATGAGAGGCAGAGAAAGATGGAATTGCTTAGCCTGGGGGGAAGAGATGGCTCAGAGAATGAGTAGTCAGTAGTAGTGGCCAGTGGCAGGAAAATAGGCAATGGTCACAAATTAAAAACATAAAATTCCACCTAAACACACAAAAAAATACTTTGTTTTACTGAAGGGTAGTCAAACACTAGCACAGGTTGTTGCAGGTGGTTGTGAGGCCCTCATCATTGCAGATATCCAAAAGCTGGCTGGACATAGTCCTGGGAAATGCACCAGCTGGCCCTGTGTTGGACTAGATGATTTCCAAAAGTTCCTTTCAACTGTAACTATTCTATGATTTCATTGCAAACTGTACTACAATGATACTCATTTCACAGCAGCAGATAACTGTCATGTGGAAAGTCTGATGATCTGTTGCACTCTATCAGGGCAAAACATGCTATACAAACAGGGCTGATTTATTTAGTTAGTTTACAAAACATTTTCTAATATTGTTTCAAGAAGACAAAAAATAATTTGAAGACTGTCCCCAAAATGATGCAAAGTTAGGGGTTCCCTACTTTTAAAAACAGTGCAGATACCTGTTAAAAGAATTTTCCCCACACTCTTTTAAATATAGCCAGCAACTAGGTTTTAAGTTATCCACATTTGCAAAACTACAACTTACATCAAGAAAATCCTATCATTTTTACCTACTTGCTCAGAATTTAACACGGTAATAGCAAGGGGGAAAAAAGGAAAAGGAACAAAAATATCTTAAAAAAATAGATGCTACTTCTCACTGGTCTTGTCAGCTCTGAAACATCTCCATTTCAAACTTTAAACTCATTAATTCTTTGCTCTTGGATAGCACCCGTTTCTAAGTGGTGACAGTTTTTGTTTCTTCTTCCATTCCATGTCTTCACTATCTTATTGTCTCACTCCTGTCTCAAATGATCTCATCTTGTCCTTCCTCTTGCACTTCAATTAACAAGAACAATTCTCTTTCATACTCTTTTCATGTAGTTTGGCTTGCTTCCTCATTTCTCCTGTAATTTTCTAGCTGGAATCTCCTATTTGTTGGCTACCACTCAACACTGAGAAATAAAAATACTAAATAATGAAAAATACTACTCCATGACTCTTTTAGTCTGTAGAGGAGGATGCTCAGGGGAGACCTTATTGCTCTCTACAGCTACCTGAAAGGAAGTTGTGGGGAGCTGGGGTTTGGCCTCTTCTCACACATAACTGATAGGAGAAGAGGGAACAGCCTTAAGTTGCACCAGGGGAGGTTCATGGTTAGGCATGGGAACAGGTTGACCAGGGAGGTGCTGCTGTCAGCATCCCTGGGGGCGTTTAAGGAAACGTTGGATGTTGTACTGGTGGACATAGTTTAGTGGGTGATATTGTCTGTAGGAGGACAGTTGGACTAGATCTTGGAGGTCTTTTCCAACCTTAATGATCCTATGATTCTATGACTCTTAATACCAAAACAGTATGGTTTCCAGTTAACACATCTTTCTCATTACTGCTACTCACAAAGTCTGATTTGGAGACTAGTGTCCCTTGTCTAATTAATAAGGGATAAGGGTAGAAGCTTAGCTACATACAGTTGCCGTGAAATCCCTTCTGAATAGATACACTTGCCTCAATAGAGCAGACAATTACTTTCACAAGGCAAAGTCGGCCGTTGTAATGCTCCCCTTTGCTACTCCTGCCCACTGCCATAACAACACTTGTAGTATTTTTGGCTACATTTTGATGATAAATGGTGGCATTTCATAATTGGATTTCTAAGCAATAGTAATGCAAATGTTTTGACATCTGGCATATGTCTAGTCCTATTAACTTCAGAGGAATTACTAATGCATGAAAAATTAGGCATGGAGATGATCAGAACGAAAATGCTCTGTTGAAGAGAAAAAGTCTGTGTACATGTTCTGGATTTATTTAAAATGCTCTGAAAGTCTGTATTAATTATGTTAGCATATAATAATGTAATCAACAATAATTTTCTTAGGCCCTTGCTTTTATTTTCCTGCAAGCATTGCAATCTTTGCACATCAGCTTACCTTTGCGCCCTTTTTGCACAGCAGTGAAACTATGTTCATGTGACCTGCAGCTGCCGCATAGCTAAGCGGAGTCATTCCATTTTCTGATGTTCCATCAATAGCAGCTCCAAATTCTAGTAGAAGAGTGACCACCTCTTCATGTCCAAGGTGTGACTGAACACACAGCACTGGAGCATTATTTAGTACTTCGGTCCTATAATTCACATTTGCTCCTGCTAAAATCAGCAGCCGACTCACCTAAAATTTAATTTAAACAAAACCATTTTTACCTCATATTTGGCTTGAATTGTTAAATGACTTCAAAGTCTTCATTCAGATCCTTATATGTTACTCCTGCAGATTTTATTGGCAGACATTGGCATTACCACATATAAGGCAACAACAAAAAATTATAAATCATCATCATAAATTAATTATTGTACCACTTAACTATGTATTCTTAATATAAGATCTACCTATCCCCTGAAACTCACCACACTGTCACCACAAATTCATCTGTTGTAACAACATTATTTTTGAGGCTTTTATTTGGGTTACTATGCAAATTTATGTAACTGACCCCATTTATGTAGAATCAAATGGCATAAAAATATTTTTAAAATATTGGGAGTGCCTGCACATGTGCACGCAAGCAAATTTCCAATCAAAACACTTACCAGTTGGCTAAAATTGCAGCTTCTAAGCTTGGCTTTCCCTATCCATGATCCAAGCATTCAAATAATAAAGCAAAACTCTTTACATCTTTTTACTCTCACAGTACTTCCCCATACAAGAAAATGTGTCTGAACTCTGCCCAGCAAATTAGGTGGCACCTTTGACATCCTGAAAATGCATCCACATGCTTACTTATGTAACAGAACATGGCTACACCAAAATCAAGGTGAAATCCTTCTTTCCATCAAAACTATTAAGGAAAAACAAACCGGACATTAACGACAACTTCAAAAAGTACATGCAGACTCATTATAAAGGAGTTCTTTTACAGATGCATGGTGTTTTTGTTTTCTTCATATCTGTTACATTAATTTCAACATTAACAGAGTTACAGCAACAGTGGCAGATGGAGCAGTGATTATAAATGAACGCTTACTTTCTTACCTTCACATTTGGTGTATAAATGTTCCTCAGAGAAGCAAGGGCTGCAGAAAGTCCATCGGTACTATAACCAATCCACAAGCCTTGAAGTTGACTGGAAGAAATTCCAGTCCTTTTACTGAGACCCTAGCAGAAATGATATAACAGAAAATCTCTCTATAGTATTACAAATACTATTTATAACTATATCTCATCAGTATAAAGAGAACTAACATTTATTTGTTAACCTGGTAACAATCTCAAGTATTTTGTGTAAGATTATAACAAATTATTAAAGCAACTCAGATGAGAATCTCTAAGACACATCAATTCATTAAGATCATGAAAGCTATTAAACTATCAGCTTTACCTTAAATATGTGAGCTTTAAGTATATGATGACCAAGTTCCATAGTTTGTTGGCGATTTAGCTTTCCCTCTTGTCGAGAGAACATGAAAGCCAGTAGAGCATGTCCACTCCTAGTAAAAAGAACGGGATTGAAAAAGAACTGTTTTTGTAAGTACACTTTCAGTAAATATCCTAACATGCACACCTTGACTTTCTTTATCAGACTACTCAAACATCTATATAACTTGATTTCAATAATTAGATGTTCAAATATCACGAAAGGCAAATTTTCTAATGGCTATCCAAACATTCACCAGTGTAGAAAGCAACTATGTTAAATACAGCTAGTTCACTTATTCAAACAAATTGAATAGCAACCTGAATTTAAAAAACTGATCATTAAAAAAAAATACTCTATCAAATCATGAAACTTCACTGAAGCCTGCAAGACTGGTATGCAGATGGCATACTCGAAACCAAATGATATCACAGCTATCTTGACTGTTGCAGCTTTCCAAGTAACATACAACATCTGGAAATACCTGCAAAAGTTGTTGCAATTTATCAAAAGATAGGAGCTGCTTCTTTTTTGTTTGTTTCTTTGTTGTTTTAGTCATCATGTCTATATGAAATTATTTTCAGAAAGATTTAACAGAGAAAAAAGGTAGATTTCACATTTGAAATATACTCTTATTACTTCTCTATTGTCACCTAACATGAAACCTATTGTCAGATTTGTTGCAACTTTGGACACTGACTTGTATACTGCTCCCCCTTTTGTACATGTTTCATTTTACAGTCACAAACTGCAGGTACCTCAGATAAAATCCAATCTTTTTAGAAGTGAAAAACTCGAATCCTTTCAAAAGATGATGTATTGTGTATTTAGTTATTCTACATCTACAGTAGTTGGTATTCTAGCGAAGTGTGGAAATGGTATGCCACCTACAATACATTAATCTGATCATATACTATAATAGGACAATTGACCACATGCTAACTCAGAAATTGTTTTGCTGATGAAGCTGGGGCAGGGCTTCTCATATCATCTTCACACATTTCTGAACAGAATTTTTCATAAAAAAATTATAATGAAGCTTTAAGTAAAACTTGGAAACAAGTCTTTCTGTTAAGAGCATGCGTTGTGCATCACATATTCAGCTGGCCCAGAGTGCACCTAGCAATGTCAAAAGACAGTATGGGCCAAACAGTCTGCAAACCTGGTAATTCTGCCTACTGTAATGTTTTTTGTTAAACCCACTCTCTAAAGCACAGAGAAGTCTTGGGTCTGTAATAATTTTATAAGTCAGTGTCAATTTTTCTTTTGTAGAAACAAAAAAATATGGAAACTGAGCCCAAATGATCTGTTTTTCTTTCTGTTCCTGCACTCTATACAGACATGGTGTTGCTGCACATAATTGTCAACTATTATATTAATAACAGCATAATACTGTCAGTTCTCAATGAATATAGCAAAGTCAAATGCAAATTCTGCAAAGTCAATTATTTTTGTCACTTCTGATGACAATAATGTTTCTGGTCAAGTTTACCTTGATCATTCCTTGTAACATCTGGCAACTGTTCAAGTTTACTTTCAAATATGCAAGTTTTCATTTGGAAAAAGTTAGCCGTGCTTTTGTTTTACCATTACTCTCTCCTCTCACCAATTGTTGAAAACAATTATGTAAAACATAACTGCAGTTACCTGAATATGATTTACTGCAAGTTTCATTTACCTTGGCTCACACAAGAAGTCAGTATTTTCACCGTCTGCTCTCCAAACAAGCCATTCCCTGAAGGAAGGATGGCAGAACATACGTGTTTTGTCACGTCTTTTTATCAGAAAGCATGAAAGGGCCTCCATCCTTTGGCTGAAGTCTTCCCATTGTTGTTCACCATTTATTTGGCCTGCATTAATAGCTTGGAAAATCTGGTCATCTGTCATGGGATGTAGGGATGCCAGTACCACATTTAATATTGGGAGGGCTCGCTCAAAAGCGGAGTTTGTCATGAACTTCATGTTACACTGAAGTAAGTACAGTTCTGATAGAGACACTGGAACTACCTTGTAGCTTGCACTTTTGATTACTAAATGACCTTTTTGAAAAAGATCCAAAGTCAGTTTCAAGTAGAGATAAGATCCCAGGCTTCTCATGATCAGGTGGTTACTCACTTTCCCAATAATAGCTGCATCAGCTTTTCCATTTAAAGATATGTTGTTTATAATTTCCTGACTGCTATTAATTCTGTACTGAATGTAAGCATTCAAGTCATCATGAATTTCTTTGTTGTCTGGAAAACTGTCCAAGGATATTGTAATAAAGGGAAGTGAACTTGCTACTTCCTGAAGAAAGGGAAGAAAAAAAAAAAACAGCATTATAGTATTCCAGCACTGAACACTCAGTAACGCGTCTTTCCTATAGCTGTCTTCTGTAATGAGTATTAGGCAGATTAAAAACAAGCTTGCTATCTCTACTCTGATTTTGCAAATACCGTTCACTGATAATAGTATAACAGCATTTCTGCATAGGAAGTTCTCAAACACAGGATCACTATGTGCTTGTAATTATTATTATTATTATTAAATCTTTCACTCATTCATTTGTTCATTTCTCTCTTGAAGGCCAAGGAAACATACTCTGATTTCACTGCTACTTGTATTACAAATTCTACTAACATACTCCAGAAAGTGATTCAAAATGAAGGATACTCCTGATATCATAGTTTTTCACCATAAAGAAGCATGCAACAACATAGAAGGAAAAAAAAAAAAAAAAAAAAAAAGACTTGACTTTGAATTCCTCTAAAACCATTACTTATCATAATAACACAGCTACACAAAAATAAAAGATCACTTTGTCTTTGAAAGTAAGAAAAAAAATAAAAGGTGTTCTTACCTTGAAGTTAGTTCTTACAGTCACAATGAGCTTTAGCCATGGAGGAAACTTACAAATTATATTTGTGATAAATGATGAAATTGTGTCACCATAATCAGGTCTATGAAATTCAGCATCATTTAGACCATCTACCAAAATTATGTAATCATTGTCAGGAATTTTCTGTTCTGAAATAGGAAAAAAAAATGTGATTACAAGTTCTCCAATTATGTGGCATATTTTTATTCCCATATTTTAAGCAACAAGGATTCTATGATTTTATGAACAATGTAATTTTATGCACAGCAATACATTTTATTGCATTTAGACATTATTTTAGACATTGAACATTTAAACAACTGAAAAACAGTACTATCATCACTTAAACCAGCCCACCCTTTATACTTAATGATACTGGTCAGATAATTAAAACAAAAAAACTTCGGTTGAGATGTCGTAACTATAATACAACATTGACACAGAGTGCTAAGAAATGGAAGCAATCACTTACAGTGTTTTTAATTGTGGTTATGGATCTATTTTATAACCACTTTAAAAAGAGTAAGAGATTAAGCAAGGTTGTTAGCATGTAACTGGGATGAGATGGGTGGATATGGGACAAATGCATATGCATACTGTTTAGGCTATTAATTGACACCACTTAGTTATTAACCATTTACTTAAAACTTATACTTTACTGGATTTACCATACAAAGAAAAGCATGCAATTTACAAAAATCTTGAATGCATTGGTTTGTATTTTTAAATTTGAGAAGAAAAGCTGTAACAGCTTGATAAACTAACATTGTTCATTTTGAGCACTGGTTAAGAATGGAAATCCTGGGGTAAACGTAAGATTCACTGATTCATTTTGTATTTGTTAACAGACAAAAAAAATCAAGAACTGCATACCAATTTTCATAGAAATGAATGAACTCTGTTCCGACACAGAAAAATCTCCTCCCTCAACCTACTATATAGGCACAGAAAATTACTAAGCAAAAAAAAAAAGTGACTAAAGTCAACAGCATCTGAAAATAAAATCTTTTAATATAAGATATAGCAGCCTTAGCTTCAAGCTACAAAGTTATCATTGAGTTTTCTGGCAAAAAGTAAATATAAAGTTTCCATAAGTTTTAATGTTTCATAGAATTTTACTTTAAAATGCAAAAGAACTGTTTAAAAACTATTATTGTTAAAAACAATTACCACAGTTAAGTAATCACTTCTCCAGGATTGTTCTGCTTTACTTACTTCTCTTTTGGCATTAAAATAGATGTTTCTAAGTTCTTCCCCACAGACAGTATTTATGAAATTTAGATTCAGTTTCCAAGTCACTTCTTGTGTGATTTACCTTTCCTGAGGTTTGAAAGTGGTTCCAACACTCCCCTTTTAAAAGCTGCTGCTGGATCTTGGACACAAGATCTCAGGCTAAGCATGCTTTGTAGATGAGGCTCTTTTATTAGAAGATCTCTGTATGCTGTTAATTGGTTGGAACGGCAAAGTAAGGCTGCAATACTGTGCACAAATTCTGGGACAAGACAGGTGTATGTATTGTCAGCTTGACAATAGTGATAAGCAACGACCTGGAGAAAAAAGGAAAAACAAAAGGCTTACCCATTTAATATTGAAGATGGCACTTGTTAGTCCAATTACAATAAAGGTTTACCAAATTTCTCTTTCAGCTACAGAGTATTTTTCAGTGTTAGAATAATTATCTAAATCCATAATTTGTGTCAGATGGCTTATGTCAAGAGATGTAAAGGCACAGGAAATTAGATGGTGAAATAGATTTTGATATTGTAGGTCATGCAAAAAGGAAAAGAAATCAAAATGACAGATTCTGGCAGGAAAATATAATCATTTGAGTTCATCCCAGGGGGATGAATATCTAATCTCTAAGAAATTAGAGTAGTAAAGGCAAAAAAAATAATTTGAGTCTCCACTAAGCAAGCTATTAGCTAAAACTAAACAAAATTGTGCCACACTGAAAACCCCAGGAATAACTTGAACATCATTAGACAAAAGCAGATGACAAACAGCTACTGGAGACATCCTCATAGAGGCAGAAGGACAACTGGCTTCATTATGATTAGTGCAAGTGATGTACTACTAAATAATAAAACATAATATAGATTGTATTCCTTTGAAAAATCAAATAATAAGAAAAATATTCTGTTTACAGTAGACAGCCAAAGTCTAGCAGCACAACAGTCAACCTTTAATGCAGAAACATACAGTAGAATATCCCGAGTTGGAAGGGACCCACAAGTATCATTGAGTGCAACTCCTGGGTCCACACAGGACTACCCAAAATCAGACCCCATGTCTGAGATCATTGTCCAAATGCTGCTTAAACTCCAGCAGGTTTGATGCCATGACTGCTGCCCTTGGGAGCCTGTTCCAGTGCCTGACTACCCTCTTGGTGCAGAACCTTTTCTTAACACCCAGCCTGAGCCTCCCTGAAAACTCTATGCTGTTCTCTTGAGTCCCGTCGCTGGCCCCTGAGAGCAGAGATCAGTGCCTGCCCCCTGCCCCTCCCTCCGCTCTCCTTGGGAGGAAGCTGTAGGCCGCCATGAGGCCTTCCCTCAGTCTCCTCCTCTCTGGACTGAGAGAACCAAGGGACTTCAGCTGCTCCTTGTGTATCTTGTCCTCCAGACCCTTCACCACCTTCATAACCCTTCCCTGGACACTAAATGTTTTATGCCCAAAACTGGCACTCAAAACTGCACACAGTGCCCAAAGTAAGGCTGCACCAGGCAGAGCAAGGTGGGATGGTGTCATCCCACCCCAACCAGCTAGCAGTACTGTGCCGGAGGCACTCCAGGCCACAGTGAACCCCCTTTGCCACCAGGGCACATTGCTGACCGCTATTCAACTTGCCATTGACCAAAACCCCCAGATACGTGAGCCAGCAATGTACCCTTGCGGCCAAGAAAGACAATGGCAGCCTAGGGTGCACCAGGAAGAGCACTGTTAATAGGAAAGAAAATAATTGCACTTCAGTGCTTTTCATAAAATAGTTTCAAAAAAAAACTTGTATCATGGAATATAGATACATTATACACAGTCCAAACATTTTATTGTCTCTTTCTTTCAGAATTTTGCCTGTGGAAAGCATACTGAGCAACTACTTGAAGAGAACACATGGCCTCTTTTTCAAGCTAAGGATCCCAACCTTCTAATACACATAGAACAGACTGGAAGTTTTTAATTGAATTTAATTCTATTAATTTAATTAAACTAAATAATTCAATTAATAACTCAAAAGGTGGATAGCTGGTTTCACCAGCCATGAAGCTTGAGCATTTTTTTTAAACGTCCAGTGTTACCACTTGTTCTCCCATCACTGACTATTTGATATATTCAGAAGGCTTTGCTAATCAGACTGTCTCCATCCAGGCTATATGTTTTCTAATACGCTAAGAGAAAAAATACATTAGTAAGGGAAAACTCACCTTTGAAGCAAGGCGCCTCACAGAATCACCTGTTTGATTTTGGTATTCAGGACTACCGGGACAGTTCAGAGTCTTCATTGTGTATGTACCACTTGTTGGAGGAGTAGACAGAGGTAACTGACTTAAGGGAATCTCCTGACAGGAGTCACCACCTGTTTTTAAAAAGCAACAAATGCAAACAAGACCAAATTTGCTGAAAACAGACTGTTTTATACGAAAACATAAAAGAATCTCTTTATCGCTAATAGAAAAATCGCCTGCTCCTGTGCTCTTAAGAGGTGGTACTTCAAAAGTGACCAGCATTGATGGACCCTAATGGCTTCTAAAGCAGATTCCCAGGAGAGCTTACTAATTAGTTCCCTGAGCAGCCTGAATTCTGCTCTCACACTGCCAATACTTTGGGGTATGCACTGCATGATAGAAGGAAGAGATTCTACATTGTCTCCATTTTGCCTTGATTTTTGATGGGCTAAGACCATGGTAGTAGGTACATTATGTGGAAGGAATGTGTCAAAACATTTGTGGAGGAGTTGGTGAAGTCCTAGTAACTTAAGTCAGAAAAACAAACATACTGACTCATTATCAGTACAATAACCCAAACAATTATTCAGAGAAGGGACTTACTTTGGGGGGATGAATTAGGACTATTTGAAGCTATCTGCCTCATGCGACCTCCATGGCAGCTAAGTGCCACCAGCCGTGAAATAATAGCAGTTTTCCCGAATCCCACATTTCCAGTAATGACTGCTCCCTGGCTCTCTGCTGGATCTGTATTCTTCATTTTTTCTTCAATTGCTTGAAACAGCCATTCTCTTCCAACAAATACTGAGTCTGTTGTTATGCTTGGCACTTCAAACAACAGTGGCTTCAGCAAAATATCTTGAGGCTTATAGGGAACGAAACGTGCTGAGAAGAGGTGGCAGGGAGAAAAGTTTATTAGAAACTAGATGTGCAATAGAAAAGCACTGCTTCAGAAGACAATTTTGTTCAGTGACTTGTTGATCATGTTCATAATCAGATTTTCTAGACTTTAGACTTTTCATGGCTTTCACCATGAAAATAATAAAAGCTGATCTGCTCAGTTTGGGTCACCTCCATAACTCCTATGTGAATTAAATTATAAATAAGTTACAAGTATAATTTCAGGATATTTTTTACAATTGAATTTGAGTTTTCTTAAAAGTGCATCAATAATTCCATAAATCGATAAGTTTCAAACATTTTTCAATTTAACATGAGTTACACTGCTGAGCAATTTGGTAGCATGTCTTCGAAGCTGTAAATACATGTACAGAAAAATGTACAGAGAAGAATTCTTTGTTAAACCAGAAAAAATATTTTTGAAGTATTACTATCCTCTTTTTCAGTACTTTTGAAGCCATAAGAACAGAAAGTACTCAGCACAGCTAAAAGCGTGGTCACATTTGATTACTTGAATCTAAACGTTTGCTGAACACGTGACAAGAAGAATTTGGTATTAGTTGCATTAGTTGCATCAGTTTGGACATTCACATGATCTGCACAGTACTCCTTTTACACACTTAGTTAAACAATACACTGATTTATTATTAAAAGCCATACATTCTATTTCTAAACAGCAAAAAGTGCGAACAAGCATGTTATTTTCAGACATACGGAGTGCTCTGTGAAGTGCACAATACAATATCATTTTGTAGGATAGTGGTGTTTACAAAGATCTCAGAACGTCTATGTTATAGAACTACTTAACAACTGTGTGACCATGCCAAGACAGATGCAGATGTAAATGTTTACCTTTACTTTCCTGCTGCACTCTTCCACCTGCAGTGTTGTGCCAAGGCAAGCGAATTGAAGTGCGTAAAGGAGTATTTCTTTGTCCATCCAAATAACTCAGATCTTCCAGTTTGGTAGAACTTGTTGCTAAAGTATTAAAGAATTGAAGCTTATTTTTCTTACAGTATAATTTATGAGTGTTGTTATTTACTATATTTATTTCCTCAACATAGCACTTACACATATGTTTTCTAAATGATTTTAGCTTTTATTTTTTTTTTTTTAAAAAAAAAAAAAGCTGGCAGTTTCTCTCTAGAGATCTTTTCTTACTACACTATCTCCTTGAAATAGCAATTTGAAGAATGTTGTTCTTTAGTCAGATTTGAGTTTTATTGGTTTATGTATTTAATGAAAAATATTAACATCAAAATTTAAACTGACACTAAAATTCCTGAAAAGAAGCTAAAAACAAAGCAGAGAAAGAAGGTATACATTATTCAGTAAAACTTCAATACTTCTGCACAGAAACACAGGAACTACCTGATTCTTTCCTCTCAGTTTCTTTCCAAGTTGCCATCAATCTGTACCATGCAATCAGCCTAGCAGACACTGCATTACTCCACCACATTCAGGACATCAGCAATATTGCATTAACTCTTTAAGCTTCCCCATATTCCTTTGCATAGATAAACAGAGCTATAAACCATACAAAAGCTCTTGTTGAGAAACCATCTGCAACAGTAGTTGATTTCAAACTGTACTCATGCAATACAGCAATACTTTTACTTCATAAGTCACTCTGAGAACAGTAACAGGATTTGTGTGCATCACTTCACAAATATTTGCTCAGCCACCATCTGCTGCAGTGGTTGAAGTCATTCATGTTACAGCATTTACAAAACTCACGCACTTTTAAGTCTAAGAGCAGCCAAAGCTAAAATCTGAGGATCTGTATTTCAGACAGCTATAACAGTCAAATTTCCCAAGATTTATGCAGTACTTCTACAACACCCATTAAAAGAAAGTGGTTGCCTGCTTCTTACCCAGCCATGTCCCAGAATCTGCATTACCCATGTCCAAAAGGCACTAGTTTTAAACTGACATGCAGATCGAGTACTTGGAGAGAACATAAATCACACACAAGCAGCACAAATGCTCCAAATCATAACCAGAGTATATGAACATATGATACAGGAGTAAAATCTCTACTTAGTCAAAATCATTAACTAAAAAGTTTTCTTTAGGAAGAGGATAACATAAGATGAGAAAGCAAGAGCATATTATGGTTTGTGGTTCATCTCAGAACTCTGGAAAAGGCCCCCAGAATAAGAAGTCAGACATAGTAACTGGGAATGCAGTAACAGCAAGTCATTCAGTGATTCCTAAAACAACCCACCTACTTGTCTGAGCAGGGATTGGAGGTGTGACAACTTCCAATCTCATGTTCATAAATAAAGAGACCAGCTTCATCAGTCTCTTATCTGCAAAGGTACTGAAAATCAATTATTTTTCTTGCACATGTAGCAACATCATCCAGTTTTTAAAAAGGGATATTTAGCACTGGCACTCAAAAGCCAGAAAACAGTCTGGCTATACTCATCTGCAGCTTAGAACACACTAGATTTCACAAAAATCTGTAGCCAAAAATCTCTACAACATCAGATACTAGAACTACTTAGAAAAGGATATTACAGTTGTTTTGACAGTTTTGCACAGAGCATTAACTTATCTGCACTACAAAAGCTCACTCAACAGGCAAATTACACCTAAATCAAACCATTTTCAAAGCAGACTCAAATATTGTTTCTAACATTTGTAATTCTACAACTACATAAATAGCTACAGGCATGCTTAATTCATTGCAATTCTTTGCTAGTGCTCACTCTGAGAAATTCACTTCTGTGAACAGCATGATTCTAATGAATAAACACAAAAGAAAGCATAGCAATTAAACTAAAAATCTTGGTAACTCTCCTGCTGTAAACCTGGTCATCATTGTATTCATATCACTATATGTTGCTGCAAAATAATCCTTCAACAGTATAATTTTCATTTTGCAACACTGTGCTAATAACTTTTACGGTATTTTAAAACCTCAAATTACATTTGTCAAGACTGCAGTGTGTGCGTTTCAGTATCTTTAATGACACTTCATGAACCATTCTAAACGTAAGACTATTGGATGAACCATTCTAAACGTAAGACACTGGATTTAGGCTATTACTGACAAGTATTAAGTTATTGATAACACCGAACTGCCAATTAGCATCTTTTTCTTTTGCAGTTCCAGTATATTACAATTTCCTGGACTTTTCAGAAACTAACACTTTATATATGTCCTTCAAAAATGAAAAGGAGAGTGTTTCTCCTTTTTCAGCAAACCAACGTGTTTGCACATTCACAGTGAAAACACAGAACTAGTGCTTATTCATAATCTATAACTTTGACAATACCACTTTAAATTTTGGACCTGTAGAACTTAAAAATTCTCAAAGTTGCTAGCAGATTATATGCCAAAAGATTGCTCTTAATAACATCAAAAGCTGGTTTACTAACAGTACTTCCCCCGTGAAACTTATCATACTAAGAAAATTCTATGGAGCTTTTTTTTTTTCATCTTCTAAACTTAGAATACTCCCTGTTATTAGCAACATTTTCTAGCTGTAATTAAGTATATCTTCCCCTCTTCCTTCTAGGAATCACCAACACCCAAGCTCTAACCTCTTTATTGAGGTTTTCTTCACTTTGCATTTAGTAGTTATCTTCTTAGATAACTACTTAAGATAACTACTAACTTGTTAGCAAAATCTACTGTGTCATATATGGCACCCATGCACAAGAGAGCACTTTGTCAGATCATTTTGCTTGCAGAGTTATATTTATGCATATAAAATGCATAAATTTTATTTATGCAAACAAACGGAATTTGATGGGTTCTACTAGTACAGCTCAAGTCAGATGTGCTTTTTCAGGGATTTTTGGATTTTACAATACTTAAGTAAGGGTGAGGTTGCGTATGTGTCTATCATAACCAAACAGACTCACATTTTCTGAATGGAATGATTCAACTTGAAAGCAGAATTTCATGTAGCTATTTTAACAATAAAAAAGTAATATGCGTTACTTGTTCACAGACCAAAGTATCATTTTGGTCTTAGTGTTAATCAGATTTACAGCTCTATTGAACATGAGCACACAGAAAAAGCAACTTGAGGTGTTTTTTGATACCATACAGAGTCCTAGGATGACTGATGGATTTTAAAGTGGCCCCAAAGTTCTGCCTTAACCAATACCTACTAAACACAAGATGAACACTCTGTATGATAATTTTAAACAATTTAAGTAATACCATTAATAATTTTAAACAATTTAAGTAATATCCATTCAGTTTAGAAACTATGCTTTTTTTTTCTTTCCCCTGTGTGTGTCCAATGAAAACACTTTCAAACTAACAATGTAACTTCAATGGTAAGATCAAGCAGAAATGTCACATTGTTAACAAAAACATCAATTTTTCTATTTCAGGACTTTACCTGCAACAGAGTTTGGACGAGGCATTATCAAAGATCCAGAACTTTGAGTATAAGGAACAGGACCCTCTCCCATTGGTACTTCTTTTGCCAAATTCTCAGCAGATCCAATAGCCTCCTCTTCTGCAACCGGTGAACAATTATCTGTTCTTCGATCATGACTAATTCCTTGATGTGCTCCAGCTCTGAGACTCCCATCCTTACTCCATTCCAAACTGGATCCACTACGATCATCATTTTCTGACGAACTTGTTATCGTTGCTGAGAAATTAAAAGAAATTGAAGTACACAGCAGAGGAAAACGGCCCACTGGTGCATTATAATTTTCATACTCAGATGGCATTTGAGGCCTGCAGATAACAGTCAAGTAGTTCTCCACTGGATATCTTGTTTAATTTGAGTAATATTACTTAATTAAAGTCAAACAACACAGCTTAGAAAAATTCAAATTGGAGAAAACACTTCAGAAAGCAGACCAAAAAAAAAAAAAGTTCAGAAAAATCTAGCTGTGTCTTTAGATCTGTGTAATCTGTGCTGAGTGGAAAAAAAAACAACACCAAAACATTTATGATCTTGTATGACAGATCTATTACTTTCCCAAAATGTGTCTCAATTTCTTTTAAAATTTAAAAATCTATACATCATCTTGAAAATTTTCAAACCACTCTGTAAACACAGAAACAACAAAAGCTCTGTAATAAATAAGAATACCGCACCTAGAGCAAGAACAAAAACTAAAAATGTGAATTATCAAAAAAATACATTTAAAGTCAAATATTTTACAAACAGAATTCAAAATTCAATTTGTTGAAAACATTTGCACAGTTTTTCTGAAGTCAGAAAAGAGGTTGTGGATGCCTCATCCCTGGAGATGTTCAAGACCAGGATGGATTAGGCCCTGGGCAACCTGATCTAGTGGGTGGCGACCCTGCCCATGGCAGGGGGGTTGGAACTAGATGATCTTTGAGTTTCCTTCCAACCCAGGCTATTCTATTGTAAGTCAGGCGGCTTGCCCCAAGCCTTCTTGTGACCAACAGTATTGTTTATACTGTAACATCCTGTATACTGTATAAATGATAAAAAACTCAATACTGTTCAGAGATCTAGCTCACCTAACACAGACAGCTTAGCTGCATTAGGATGGCAGTCAGCCTGGACTCTCACATACCTCACAAACTAATCTTGACAGAACACTTCCTGCAACTGAGATTTCTACGAGGCTTCCTAAGTACTTCATACATTTCACTGGCAGAAAGAGTACAAGGCTAGATGCACGTTTGATCAGGCCCAGTAGAGTATATGAAAGAAATTTTAGATTAAGCACTCTGATTTCAGTTTTTAAAGTATTTCAGTGTACTACTGTATAAAGTAAATATGAGGCTCAAAAAAGTTTTTTCTGTTTATTATAAACAAATCAGGAAACATTTACAAATAATTTCTCAGTACTATGTGAAACTCTTTAGCAGTAAGATGTACCATTGTGGTTTTCTTTGCTGTAGAAGTACCAGATGCCACAAAACATACAACACAGTGCTATACAGATTCTTAGCTAAATGACAACTGCGGACCACACAGGTTTTTTGGATGCTGCATTAAAGAGTAGTAGTTTTCCACTGCTGTAGCAATTTGCTCAATGAAAGCTGACCCAATTTTAACTGCATTATCTAGAGTGCTCCAAATAGTCCAGTTTGCTGGTTGGGGGCAAAACTGTAACTAATAGAGGTCTACAATATCTGAAAGTGTGAAGAATTTATACTTCTAGAATCTACTGTACTGACGTTTATTAAAACTCCACTAATATATTTGCATAAGAATGTTTTGCAAATATATACTACTTCTTGTGTGTTTAATAGTGAAATTATTCTGTTTAATTTAAAATATTTTCAATACTTACATTGCAGTTTCACAAAATATTTGAACAACAAATATTTAAGCAATGACTCTGTATTTTGAATGCTTTAAAGTTCATGTAAATCAATGAGAACAGCACGTCTGTATGACAGAACACCTAATCGCTCAAAATTATCTTGGAAAAAAAGTTAGGTCTAGACTAACAAACAATTATTAGTAATGGGGAAATAAAACACAAAAAAAGAGGGGAAATAAAACATGAAGAAAGAAGCTTGATAAGTCAGGAAAAGTGGTGTTTTTTTTTTGTTTTTTTTTTGTTTTTTTTTTTTTTCCTGTTTTGGTTTGATTTGGAGGATTTTTATTTATTTATTTCATTCTTTGAAATGAGGAGAGGAAAGAAAATAGTGCATTATCAAAACTTCACAACTTAACTTCAGCTAAAGTTAAAGATCATCACATTATACACTTTTACCTTGACACAGCTTCTACAACAAAGTATTTCACTATAACTGCTAGTTTACATATGAATGTATGCAACAGAGAAAAGTATAACATTGGATGAATGGGCACCAAGGGAAAAAATAACAGTCAATCGATGCTTGTTCAGATAATATCTATGTGAACTGAGGACTCCCCACAGGCTAAGATTTTAAGTGTTACAGGTATATATGTGACGACTCTCCACTGGGGTGACCACATCACCAAAGAAGCGGAAATCCTAAATTTTTATGAAACATATCTAAATAGAATTGCCTAATACCTACATATCTACATATCACTTAAAGTGTTAGTAAAGCACTAGTGTAGTTATGAAGGTAGAACTGTCTTTATAACTATGTCCCATCTGTGAAACCAGTATTAGCTGTAATTGTACAGCTCTCACAAATCTGTAATTCGCAGAACTGATTTGAACTATTCTATTAAAAAAAAAAGCAAAGTCACTATAAAACATTAAACAAGGAAATGACTGAAGTATACTAACAGATAAGTATTTTTTGAAATAAAAGACATTACTGTCTCTTGTAGTCATACACTGCTGTATTTTTATAGCAATATAAACACTTGTATAATCATTTCAGTTTGTTTTATACTTGCACCAGTGTAATTGAAGCAGGAACCCCTAAAGTCTGACAAAGCTTAAAACTAATGGATTCTGTTCTCAAGTCAAGCAATGACAGATCTATGAATCCATAAGCAGCAAATCTTGCTATGGAAGAAGTTCACAAAATAATTTCCTAAAAACAAAGTACTTAAATGTCATACAAATACAGAAATTGGACTCGATGATCCCTGTGGATCCCTTTCCACTTGGGATATTCTATGTTATTACATAAATGAGACTTTTGACCCATGATAGCCATCTCTCTTAGGGTAAATGACCAGTAAAAATGATGTTATGCCATAACATGTGACTACTATTAATTACTTTGCTTTCTAATTAAATTCAAGAACATCTATAAAGCCAGAGTGAAGTGTATTAGTACTTGCCAGGAAGTACTGATAATAATTCTTAACTGTGTTAAGGAAACGTATATTATCAGTACTTGGCAAGTACTACAACAACAATCAAGTTACTATTCATAACAGCAGGCAGGCAGGCTGGCAGATACCACTTTCACTTTCAATTCCTTCTATTAACAAAAGTTGCAATTAAAAAATTAGTAAGTTCACAAAGATGATAACATGACTTAAGTTTATATTGTTAAATTGAGGCATTTAAGATTTAGAATTGCTTTCTTTTACAGCATCCCTAAAGTTTGTCAAACTGCTAGACCTAAATAAAAGTTGAAGTTTCATTTTGTAGATTGAGAAAGCTTCAGGTTAGGGGGCATACTCTGCCCTTCCTTCCAAACCCCCCCCCCTTTTTTTTTTAAAGCTTAACAGCTGTTACAAAATCAATTTTAAATACCAACTCCTCAGCCAATTGATCCCTTCTAAAAAACTGACTAAATCAATAAAGAAGAAATCTTCTTAAAACAGTTTATAATAACTCTAAAATTATGCTTTTTACATCTTACTCTGGCTGTCCAGAGAATAATATTAAAGCAGCCATTTGAACACTCAAAGGTATAGGAAGAAAGCTTTACCGATAAGGACTCACTAGGGCAGGGAACAGAAATAGAGAAGATGGTACAAACAATGCAGCAGAGAATTCATAGCTTTTCTTTCATACGGAAAAGACTTGCTAAAGTTATCTAAATATAGCTGACACCACACTGAATATGCATATATAGTCTCAGTTCAGTCATCCAATTTGCAGAGGATCCCGCAATTTCACCTCTTCTTGATGCCCCATTTACACTTTGCTTTCATGCCAGTTACTCTGATGTCTGAACTGTTTCTAAACAGCTTTATTTGGATTATCCTCACAACAAGTAGCATTAATTAATTTTTCCTCCACTGAAAATCAAACCAGCTTCAACGTATTCTGTCCTTCACTGTTGGAAATGCACTGTAGAGGCTAACATAATGGAAGAAGTAAAAATAATGATTGAAGCAAAACAGAGGAAATTATTTTAAAAGGAAAACATGCAGAAATTAGAACTGCACCATGAAAGCAAAAGAAGAGAAATGCACATCTAACAACAGCGACTGTTACAGGCAAGAAATAGGATTTCTATTTTCAAGTACAGAGGATATGAAATGGGATCCAGCTATGGCATAAAAATCAAACACTATCATGAAGCAGCTATTCAGATCTGCAGTATTAAGAGAAGGTTATTTTCTATTAATTGCATTACTAATTAGTATGCTTACCTATAATTCCACTGTCCTTGCTCTCCAGAGTGGAGCTAGGGCTGCTAATGGTTCCACAGGGACTACCTTTGTTGGCTGCAGTTTTGCCAGCACAGCTGTTGAGAGTTGAGCATGGGCTATCAGTGCTAGGTGATGTAGTGCTGCTTGTGAGGGTAGAACATGGACTGACTCCTTGACTGGTTATTGTACACTGCAGTGTGAAGAAAAATGAATAGTTATTTCACAGAAGGCAGTACAATACTGTGCTGAAAATTAGAAGCAACACGGTTAAACAAAGCAAAGAAACCCTTTTCCAAGGGAAAACCTCAAGAAGCGAACACTTATCTTGATTGGGAGCCTTATTGACATGTTTTCAGATAACTCTTCTAATGTGTCTTAGAAGTCTAAAATATTGCTAAGATATATAAGATAAGAAGTATAAAATATTGCTAAGCTAAAATATTGCCCAGACAAAAAAGGGAAATTCATTATTAACTCAAAGAGCTGCAGTGAGGCAGATTTCATAGAATCATAGAGTGGCTTGGGTTGGAAGAGACCTTAAAAACCATCTAATTCCAATCCCCTGCCATGGGCAACTCCTACTAGACCAAGTTGCCCAAAGCCCCATCCAACTTGGCCTTGAACACTTCCAGGGATGGGACATCCACAGCTTCTCTGGGCAAACAGTTCCAGTTTACACCCTCAGAGTAAAGAATCTCCTCCTCACATCTTATCTAAATGTACCCTCTTTCAGTTTAATTACATGCCCTCTTGTCCTATCGATGCAATCCCCAACAGAGTCCCTCCCCAGCTTTTCTGTAGGCCCCTTTTAGGTACTAGAGGCCACTATAAGGTCTCCCCACAGCCTTTTCTTCTCCAGGCTGAAGAACCCCAACTCTCTCAGCCTGTCTTTACAGGAGAGGTGCTCCAGCCCCTTGATCGTCTTTGTGGTCCGCCTCTGGACTAACTCTAATGCTTCCACATCCTTCTTATTACATTGGGGGCCCCAGAGCTGAACACAGCATTCCAACCAGGGTCTCATGAGGGCAGAGCAGAGGGGGACAAACACCTCCCTTGATCTGCTGCCCACGCTGCTTTTGATGCAGCCCAGGATACGCTTGACTTTCTCAGCTCCAAGTGCACATCGCCAGCTCATGTCGAGCTCCTCATCCACCAACATGCCACACCCCCAGGTCCTTCTCCTCAGGGAGAATCTCAATCCATCATCTACCCAGTCTATATTTGTGTTAAAAACACTGGTACTGTAATCTTATTCACCCTTTCCTATCATTGGAATCCAATGCACTAAGAATTTTGAGGCCTGGGACAATAAGTGAAGAAAGGAAAGAGAGAGAGATTGGTAGTTAGAAAGCAGTTTGAGTTAGCAGATGAGTTTCATACAGTTACCAGCTACTTGATTCTCCCCAGTTCTACTCCTACATGACAATAAAAACCTTTAAACAGCAGTGAACTTCTTGGAAAGGAAAGGATGCCCCCAAAACATGCATCCATTTTAGCAAACCACCGAAATTTTCCATTCTCCTAAATCACTGAGAATACCAGGAAAAAATCCTAAATACTGAAATAATGCAGAAAGATCCCTAGCTGCTCTTCAGACTCATAGTAGTTTTTTTCAACTTTTTTTTTTTTTAAAAAAAGAAAGAATGCAAGATCAATCCACAATTAAAAGAAAAAGAAATGTATAACTTGATTGTTATAATTCATTTACAATTCCATTACCATATGCCTATTAAAATAGATTATATTTTGGTAATTATCAAGTAACTGCAAACAGAGAAAATAAGGAAATAACATGAGCATATTCAGAAGCAAGATGAACATTAAAAATGTTGTTTTCTGTTATCCTACCATGGCTTCATTTTTCTCTTCTATATGAGCAGATGTTGGGATCCCTTCTCCCAGTAAAAACCCCAATCTTGTCATCAATTCTTGTGCTGCAGGAGAACAGCTCGAGTCTTTATCAGGTTTTGCTTTGGAGACAGGGTGTGGAGGGGAAGTTGGTTAAAATTAGTCTTGTATTTGGAAAATGTTACAAGAAGCAGAAAAATACAATCAAATGTAAACACTGGATCTTCTCTCAGCAGTATGTCTAACTAACAGAGAAGCTAATGCCATTTAAACTTTTTGCCCATTAGACTTAAAATTATTGGTGGTTCTTGGATTCTCTGCACATTTGCACAAATCTAGGGGAAAAAAAACAAGCCAACCAAACACCACCTGTACCACCACCAATCAAAACAGAAATGGTTAAGTGCAATTGTTTGTATGAAGACAAACAGTTCATCACTGGACTGATGATCAACACAATGACTATCACGTATCAACAGCAATAAACTCAGCAACATCAAAGCTCAGTGTCAGATTGAAATTTGATTCCAGTAATTTTAAGAAAGTTTAATTCATATTGAAAATGTGAAAGGTAGAGGTTAATGACTCAGACTTACAATTTCACAGTAAACATTGCAACTAATACCAAACTTTTCTGTTGTTTTTTATGCAATGGAGGTGACACTATTTTAGGTTTCCCAGCTTTTCTGGTTACAAAAAGATTTATCAGTACAATTAAAATATCTTCTGTTATCCAGCAGATATAAGGGAAGAGTATGGTCAAAAAGAGGCTACCCTGAATGAAAACACAGTCATTGATTGTTACAGCTAACATAATCTTTTCACAAACTACCATCTCCTGCTATTTTCTTTGATGTCAACAGTTTGGCACCACCTAC
The DNA here is from genome assembly GCF_011077185.1 of Oxyura jamaicensis. Taxonomy (NCBI): domain Eukaryota; kingdom Metazoa; phylum Chordata; class Aves; order Anseriformes; family Anatidae; genus Oxyura; species Oxyura jamaicensis. Next base: position 39,456,397 of record NC_048899.1, on the reverse strand, counting down.
CAAAGCATAAGCTCTTCCCTAACAAAAACTTTTATATGGTATTTAATTTCTTTATCCATTAAAAAGGAATAACATGCTGGCCTTTCTTTCCTCAGGTATAAATGGTCAATTTATTAGCAGGCATCCTCTAATGACTCTGAGAAATTGCTCACAGCAGGAATTCTTAGCTATAGAAACACCAGCTGCATTACCTACCACCAGATTATATAAAATGGGAAAAGCACAGGAGCATCTGTGCTGCTGCTTCCCAATCAGTGCAGTCTGAGCAAGGCACTGAGCCTGGTGACATGATCCCAGACACCTGGAAGACCATACAGACATCCAAACAGTTTTAGCAGTATATAGTTTGGAGACTTCATGTAACAAAAATACTCTAATTGAGGAACGTCTCAAAGAATGAGTGATGAAAGGGAGAGAGAGATGAGCGTGTGTACTTATTAATTAAGTTTAAAAGAAAGACAAACAAGCCTCTCAGTTGCACTACCCTCTACAATATCAAAAAGCAGGGCAGAAAAACTATGACTAATCTGTTCCTTTACTTTTGGTTTTCCTTTAAGGCTTCACCAAGCTAAACACATGGCTGAACAGGATTTTTATTTTTAACCAAAAAAAAAAAAAAAAAAATGATATCTAACCACAGCTGATGTTCAGTGGGATTTGCAAGAAATGACATGTTCTTCCCCCAGTCGTAGATTGTAAGAAAAACAGAGAAAATAGTAATTTTAACTGGACTGAACAGCCTACCCAGTAAGAATTACTTCAGTGTTTCAATTTTCCTGAGTGATACAAAACTCAGCTTCAAAACATGAACATTTCACTAGTTGAACATCTTTATTTATTTCACTTTAGCATACATATTTCTTAATTTTGTCAACAGTAAGGTTTTATTCTGGGAGATCTAATTATATGACTTCTTCAACAATGTCAAAAGGAGGAAATCTACAAAATGGGGTCTTTTTTGAAATCAGCTGATTTCACCAACACTTTAATTGCCAGTATTATAATTTTAAAGATAGCTGTAATAATCAATATGACAATTATTATATAGAAAATGCATTTTCCAGTCAAATATTCGAAGACATGGCAATTTCCAAACATTCTGAGATGCAAAAGCTTTAACTATTTCATTCCTATGAACAGTTAAAAATTTATATTCAAATTTTAACCTTTTACAGGATTGAACAAATGTTATGCATAGTAAGAATGTCAGCTCAGCAGCAAAGATAATATCCAAGAGTCAAAGGAGTTCAGCCCACCAATCATTGTTTAATCCTTAAACACTAGAATTCAGTTTTGACCTTTAGCATTCTCTCTGTCTGGGAATACAACTCTGTCAAGAGGAGGATTATTATAAAATGATCTTTAGATGGAAATGAGCTCTACAAGCTGTCCAAGATGTGTGTAAAATTTTAATGCCTGCACTGCACCAACATGGCTATTAAAATGAAGGCATAAGAGGGCCCAGGCTGACTGTAACATACCCAATATGGCATAAAAGAGCAGATTGTGAAAAAAATTACAGTGAGTTCTATTTTCACTACTAATTATTAAAAATAAGTGTGTTTTTTTTTTGTTGTTGTTTTTCTCCTAAAGATCTATTTGTTTTTAAAAGTGTTGCTTTTACATTGTAGAATTGAAGCAAAAACTAAAACAAAAAATTTTCAGCTAGAACCTGACCAGCTACATGCAATAACCTTAATGTGGCCTAATAAACTGCAAAAAATAACATGACACGTGAAATCCATGCTATGGTGCATATAGTCATATACCAAGTTATGGGTAATTTTGCTTTGGCTATGGTATTCACTGTCAAAGCTACACTCTGTTACATGCTAGTCAATTTAACGGATATGAAACTTTTCAAAAATTCCAATTAACTTTAGAGAATTAGCTTTTACCAGCTTTGCCAACACAGAAGTCTGCTGTTACTGACTTCTTATTTAGCAAGCTTTTGCAAAATTTCTAAAATGAACCACTGTATCCAGTGCCGAGATACACACTTGGAATCAGTTTACATTGAAAAGAAAACTTTAAAAAATCTAGTTGGCCTTTGCAATACATAGTAATCAGCAACAGTCAACATTGTTTTACCTGCAGTACTCATACAATTCCAAGAATTGAGACAGTTATAAAGATCATATAAGTATAATGGAAAGCATTTCCTCCTTACCACAAGCATGTGGAATTTGCCAAACACTCTTACAAATAAAGAAACAAGATTTCACTATCATGCAGGATCCTTTGTATCACTCTGTTTGAAATGAATAGCTGTTCTTCTAAACCAAGTATCATTGAACAGATTCTTACCAGTTTGACTGGGTTCTCCTTGCTCTGCTCCTTTTCTTAGCAGTAGACCTGCCTCACCTGGCACTCTAGGACTTTCCACATACTTGGGCTTCCTGATCGGACCTGCAATGGGAAAAAGCTGAGTATCAAATTTTTCCTGATGGACCACAAGTTTCAAATGTAAAGTGTCTATCCTCAGAGTCAAATAAAGTAGAGGAATTAGTTCTTGCATGCAGAGCTGCTACTGTAAGAACTCATGAGCTGTTGTACTTCCACACTAGTGAGAAAGAAATGCTCTGTTTGGGCTTCTGGGAACATAAAGCCCACCAGAAAACCAAACCAGTCTGCTTGCTGTGACAATCCTGAAAGTTTCCAGTATATATAAAGTGAGTGACTTTATCACGTTCAAACTCAGGTAACTTCCAGTGGACCTCCTCTGTAGAGCTTTCACTTTCCATTATAACAAGAAGATTAACGTTGTTAGGAGTATCTCTGAAACTAAGCAGTTTGCAAAATTAGCACACTAAAAAAATTGCACTAAAAATTTCTGCTTTCATAAAACAATAGCATTCCCAATTTATATCAAGTTTAAATACACGACCTCTACTATTAAAAAGAGTGGTAAAAAGAGTGGTGCATTCACACACACACAAACACACATTAAAAAAATTATATTGATTCCCTCTTTGCTCTCCCTTTCAGCTTCATGCTTTGGTTTGAGGCTGCTTATGAACCTCTTTTTTTCTGAACATGGGTTAGTATGTTAGTAGCAACTGCAGGAAATGTTAACTACACAACTGTGCTTCCAGTCAGCAAAGTTATCTAACTGAAAGGGAACGATGCTGCCCTCTTTTAACAGAAGGTTTAACAGAAAAAGCATACAGGTACTATTATATCAACATCTGCTTGCACTACAAACACAAAGGAGAAATTTTCATCTTAATTTAGCAGTTGATAGTACTGGAAGGTAGGCTGCTACATTGATACATCATAGAACTGAAACTCTACCATGTATTTATCCACATCCTGAAAAAATATGTCAGTAGAATTTTATAACAAAAAAAGCATTTGCACCACTAAGAGTTTTGGAAAAGCATAAACAGGGAACATTGCAATGTTACACATTGGAAAGCTAAGATATTTAAATGGCATAGGGAGTGGAAATATGATAATCTGTGGTACTGAAAACTGAAGGTACTAAACCTGAATTTTTGTCTTAAATTTTCACTAGTAAAATCCCCCCCCCCCTTTTTTTTTTTTTGTAATGTGTCTAATAAAGCCACTTGAAACTTTCAAAGTTTTAGTGAGAGGTGTAGTTTGTGATTCTAATGTATCATTCATAGCAAACTAAGTATTAGCTAGAAGTCCCTAGAACCCTAGAAACACAGTCAGTTACTAGACTTAACAAAAAATCTGAAATAGAGGTATTTCAGGAATTTCCCCAGCTCTGGCAACAGATAATGATTTACCCTTCTTTTGAGCCCCATTTGTCCCCATCTAACTAAAAGAAGCCAGAATTGAACAGAAATATCCATTTAATTAAATGAATATTAATTAATTAAAGAGCATTTAAGCACTGCAAAGTGCTTTGACAATTTCAGATACTGTCTGACAGCAGAGGAAGGACTGGCTCCCAGGACTGCCATGCTCTCTGGTGGTCTTCCAGATTCTGAAATAATAGGTCTCCCCACAAGCTTTTGTTCCACCCTACCCATTCCAAACTGTCCTTTGAACAGAACTCCAGTTCCCAGCCCAGCTCACTGTCGGAAGTGTACTCCCTCACATAATCTCAGTGCAACTCCATTCCCCGGCCAGGCTCACTTTCTCTTACTTCCCAACTTTATTTCTGTTCTCTGATGAAGCTCTTCTTCTCTGACTTTCCTACTGTATTCCACTCTTAGTTTCTCAGTACATTTCACTCTGTAGTTTAAGTTCAGTGGAAGAGACACCAGACTTAGACAAATCTATAGCACAGCAGGATCTCAATCTCCATCAGGAGCATGTAATTATTACTAAAATTCTTAAGCGTTAACAATTATCAACAGTATACTACACATGCCTTGTTTCCCAGATCTTTCACATACTGAAATGCATTACAGTTTCCATGTTACTGATTATGTTTATAAGCCAGAATTAAAACTACATTCAGAAGTCTTTTTTAAAAGCACTTACCAAAGAGAAAATCAAAGGCTACAGTGACTCAACTTTCAAGTCATGGCAACCTTTGGCTTTCAACAAACATTCCAGTCAGATTCTTTATTTAGTCAAGTTTATGATACACTTGAGAGCAAAACAAAATCCAAGATCTAAGTCAAGCATCTTCTCTGGTTAAACTGGTTAAGTTTGCACTGAAAAGCATTAAGCAACTGAAGCTCTAGAATCAAGTTCTACAGATGTATTTCCAGGAATCCCATGCTGATATGTGATATTCAAGTACAAATATATTTCTTATATTTCTCCATAACAAACTACTGACAAGGCTACTTGATGGTTTTTGTCTTCGTTGTCTTGGGGAGGGGGTGGGGTTTGTTTCAAACAGGAAATAATCAGTAAAATAATACATAGTACTCAAACCCAGTAAGCCTTGTAAGAAGCAGGCTATAACATCGCAGCAGAACCTGGCTTTTATTATTATTGAACTACGCAGTTTCCAAGTAGTTTCACTTCCTGCCTCTGACAGTTGCAGAACTAAAGACTGGATAATGGAAGGCCTTTTGCAAACACTTGAACTTACGTAGTGGAGCTCGGCCACCCGAGTAAAACCACCACAGTCCTTTTTGGCGCCCAACGTGGAGCTCAAGGAATTTGAGATAAGGATGATAGTTGAGAGAAGTAACGGGCAAAACATGGACTGGATGATTGTTACGATTGTAATAATTGTGAAGGAATTTATTTCATGTTAGTGTGGTGAAGGGAGGAGGGATAGTGTGTGTGTAAATTGTCCACGTCGTCCGTCTTGTGATAATGCTATGCTTATTTTGGTGTGGGGAATTCTTTTTCTTTTTGATGTAAGTGAAGATTGTGAAGAATGTGATGATTGTAAAGTGAGAAAATATTGTGATTATTCTTAAATATACTTTTCACAGAGGCGTTGGGTTGAATGTAGTGGGTTTACGTGGCAAGGTTTTGGTAGCAGGGGGCCAAAGGTGTGGCTTCTGTGAGAAGGATCTAGAAGCTGCCCCATGTTTGGTAAGGGCCCCACTGCTGACCAGAGCTGAGCCAATAAACGATGCTGTTTTGAGCCTCTGTGAGAGCATATTTAAGACAGGGAAAAAAAACACTGCGCCATACAGCAGCTGGGAAAGTGAGAGGAGTGAGGAACAGCCTTGCAGGTGCCAAGGTCAGTGAAAAAGGAGGGGGAGAGGTGCTCCAGGCACCGGAGCAGAAGTCCCCTGCGGCCTGTGATGAGGACCATGGTGAAGCAGGCTGTCCCACTGCAGTCCATGGAGTACCACGGGGGAGCAGGGTTCCACGCTGCAGCCCGTGGAGGAGACCACGGTGGAGCAGGTGGACCTGCACCGATGGAGGCTACGGCCCGTGGAATACCCCTGATGGAGCAGATTCCGGACGTGTAGCCCGTGGAGAGGAGACCACGCAGGAGCAGGTGACCTGGCAGGAGTTCCTGCCTGTAGGGGATCCAAGTTGGAGCAGTTTGCTCCTGAGGGATGGACCCCATGATACAGACCCATATCTGGAGCAGTTCTTGAAGAGCTGCTGCCTGTGGGAAGCCCACGCCGGATCATTTCAGCAAGGACTGCATCCACTGGGAGGGACCCCACAGCACAGGGGATGAAAGCGATCGAGAAGGAGCGGCAGAGAAGAAGCGCTATAGACTGACCATAACCTCCATTCACCCGTTCCCTAGGGCTGCTCAGGGGAAGGAGGTGGAAAAGGGTGGATAGGGATGGGGGGAAGGTGCTTTTGGTTTATTTCCTTTGTTTCTCACTTGTCAAGCTTGCTAGTAGTACACAATAAATCTTACTGTCTCCCTATGCTGAGTCTGTTTTGCCCGTCACAATAATTATTGTGCCATCTCCTCATCCTTATCTCAACCCTTAAGCCCTTTTCATTGTATTTTCTCCCTGCTCCTCTTTGAGGAGGGGGAGTGAGAGAGCAGTTGTGGTGAAGCTCGGCCGCCCACCCAAGTAAAACCACCACAACTGGTAATGAGAAGTGATATAGCAGTAGGCCAGGAAACGCTCCCATTCAGGACCTGAGTCCCAGTTACTTCCCTGTCTATGCTGTAATGCTGTGCAAGAACTCTTGATTTAAGCACTGACTGGTGCCTCTCAAGAAAGCCAGAACTGAAGCCAGAAAGCTTCAAGAAAGCTAGAGATAGTTGTTTGTAAACCAAGTGTCGTTCACAATATTACGATAGTTTTAAAATAAATAGCCTGTAATGTACTGGATTCAGGGGAAAATGATCAAAAAAAGCTCCAAACAACAAAAGAAGCAAACAGAATTCCAGTCCTAGGGGTAAACACCTCACTGTGCTACTACCACCTGTACTGGGTCTGGCTGGGATGTTAACTTTCCCTGCAGCAGCCCATACAGTGCTGCGCTCTGCACTTGTAGCTAGAACAGCAGTGGTATATCACACCAGTGTTGTGTCTGCTGCTGAGAAGTGCTGGCACAGCATCAGGACTCTCTCTGACCCTCCTAGGGGGTGGGCAAAAAGTGAGAAAGAAACATCAGCAGGGCAGCTGACCTAAACCAACCAAAGGGATATTCCATACCATATGATGTCACACTCAGCAATAAAAGGTGGAAAAAGGAAGAAGAGGGGAGGGGTGGGCTCTCGTTGCGAAAACGTCTGTCCTCCTCCTGAACACCGGCTACGTGTGTTGAGGCCCTGCTTCAAGGACGTGGTCAAGCATCGCTCATTTGTGGGAAGTAGAGAGTAATTTCTTTCCTCTGCACTTCCACATAGTCTTTACTTGTTTTGTTTAGTTATTCCCTTTCCCCCTCCCTTTTCCCCTTTCCCTTTTTTCCCTTTAGTTGAATTGTTTAATTAATAATAATATTTCCTTAATTATATATATATATATATATTTCCCCTCTTTAATTAAATCATCCTTATCTCAACCTGTGAGTTGTTCTTTCCTTTACTTCTTCCCCTCCTCATCTGAGGAGGGGGAGTGAGAGAGCGGTTGTGGTGTTCAACTGCCTAGCACGGTAAAACCACCACACCACCATGCCAATTGTTTCTTTGTTACTTCAGTCCTTCAGGTCTAAGCTTCTTCCTCTCCCAACAGTAACAGAAGGATGAGTAATTACTCTCACTGAGTCTAATACTTCAAAGTGCTGGATAAAATAGAACTGTCTCTTGACAATTATTATTAGTATGTGGTGTGCAAGGTGAACACCATGCAAAAACAACTCCAGCAAGCTTGCTTCTCTCCTCTTATGCTCCTTAATGCTAAAGTACAACTCTGGACTGCACTTCTGTTTTTCAGATTTTCCTCCTTTTTCTGGTCAGCTGATCTCCCTCAATAACAAAGTAAATGCCATTTGGAAAGCACTAGGGAAAGACTGCAGGATTGATGTGAACTATACCACACAGCTTTTGATAATGTGGTTTTCTTGGCTACAATTTAAGTCCTTAGTCATCATCTTGTCTCAAAATTCAAGAGCACCCCAAATTTATCTGAGACATCCCATATTTTATCATGAAACACAGCATATTCAAGCTATGACACTTGTAGCCATACCAAGTGTCCCATACCTTGACAAACAGCCTCAAGTTGTGCCAAGGGAGGTTTAGATTAGACATCAGGAAGAATTTCTTCGTCGAAAGGGTAGTTAGGCATTGGAACAGGCTGCCCAGAGAGTCGCCATCCCCAGAGGTATTTAAGGTGTGTGGATGTGGCACTTAAGGACATGGCTTAGTGGTGGATTTGATAGCGTTAGGCTGATGGTTGGACTTTTGATGATCTTAAGGGCCCTTCTTTCCAATCTAAATGATTCTATGATTCATTTTGGCAGTAGCCTCAGACAGTACAATAGGTCTCCAAAATCTGCATCAATTTCTTGCTCGTTTCCATGGGTAGTTTAAGGCCAATGTCCACTTTTCAGAAAAGTTGCAATTCTCTACATTTTGGCCTCAGGCTCCCCAGGGTAACACGTTTTCTGATCACACTGCAAGGGACCAGAAAAATATGTGACCTGCTACATCACAGACCTACATATATTGTTCCCCAGGTAGATGATTTGGTTCTACAACACTGAGGCATTTCATTATCGGACCTACCTTTTCTTATAGACTTCCACCTGGAGGTGGAATATGTGAGTATGGTGTTAACCTAATTTCTTAGCTAAGGAATACAGGGCATGGAATTTAAGGCATATGTAAACATATGTTTATACCTCTACCTAGAGACTATGAGATGATAATGTTTTTCTAACCAAAAGAAACCTTAGTTACCAAGTATCACCAGAGGGTGCCCTTTCAGCACTATTTCATAACAAAAACAAGGGGTATTTGCCCTAGTGAAAACCACAAAACCACATTGGAACAAAACCACATTCTTTGAGGAGACAATAGTACAAACCTATTATTTATAAGCAGGAGTATAGTTAAATGTATCAGAAGTTGAACAACAAAAAAAAACAACCATTCTAAAAGAACCAGAACAACATGTACTCATATAAAACAGATTAAAATTAAAGTATCTTCAGGATGTATTTTTACTACTCACATTTTAGGCTGTGGAGCAGACGCTTAGTTGAATTTTCCTCACAAACTGATTTAGAAGTGACTTAGAGTACTTTCAAGTCTGATACACAACATTACAGTAAGTAGGAAAAATTACAGTGAAGTCCATTTTCATGCACTAATCTAGAAGAGGACACACATTAATCCCTGAAAAAAAGGAAACAACGTTCCTTTTTGTACCAAAAGGACAAAATGTATCTGCAAAATGGAAGCTGTTTTCCAGAAGCGTAGAATAATTGTATTGAAACTGATAAAGGGTTCATCTGGGATTCTATTTTATCAGCATCAAACACCAGGGAAGAATCCCACAGCATGGGAACACGGTTTAGCCGTGGACTTGGTAGTGTTAGGTAATGTTAGGAATGTTGGACTTAATGATCTTATGGGTCTTTTCCAACCTAAATGATTCTATGATAATCTACGTTACAGAAAACATACTGTCCCGGTACACTTTTCTTGACTTTTGTTTAGAAGCTTATAGTTTCCTGAATCAGAAGTGGTCCCTTTCTATTCAAGAGCTAGATGGACTTTCTTTCCACTAATTACCCAGTGTATTTCTTTACCAATCTGCAGCATCCACAAAATTAACAAGTTAACACAATATTGAAATATACATGAAACAGTAATCAGAGTCTCCTTTTCCCACCAATTGTCTTTCTTCCAGGCAGAAAAATGCCAGTCAAATCAATTTAAATCATTTCTCATTCAGAGCCATTCCACAACTTTAGTCATTCCTGCTGCCCTACTCTAGCTCTTTCCTAGTGGAAATATAGATTTTTAAAGTTGGTATCACCAGACTCTTCCTGAGGTAGAACAACAGACTGATACATACAATAGCATAACAATACTCTCTTCGGCTTATGATCTATTCCTTTCTTTTTTTTTTTTTTTTTTTTTTTTTTACTGTTAGGATTGGTTTTTGACTGTTGAAGAGCTGATCTTTCCACAGAATTATTGCAACATGGCCATCTCCTTCCTAATCCTCTGAACTGGCTTTCCTTCTCATCAACATTATGTGAAATTTGCAGTATTCCTCCATCCCCCCATTAACACTAATATTCACCTTGACTGAACTTCACCTGCTATTCTGTCACCTATTTATTTATTCATTTACCATGAATAACTTAGCAATGCCAGCACACTTTATAACTTTACTATGCTTTCCTTTTTCAGTTGATAAATACATTAAACAGTTTAAATCTCAGCAGAGTTATGTAACAGTTGGCATGTTCCCTCCAGCATGTGGATGATCCTCTGTGTAACTATTTAAATATAAAAATTAAGGTCTTTCGTCTTACCCCATAATGCTTAAATTTCTTCAATTTCTTCTTTGGAGAGGTCCCCCTAGAAATCCAGGGAGACTTCACCACCTAAGATGTCACTTGTATACATGATTTCCTTCAAAGAATTCCAACAACTTTGGGGGCCATGACCTCCCTTTAAGAAGTCAATAATGATTGTTTCCCATTATGTTATATTTGCCAATATCCCCACTAACTCTATTCTTTCTTACAGTGGAATCAATTTCTCTGCTATGGACAGAAAAAACTTCTTCTTTCTGTAGTTCCTTAGAGCACAACTAGAACCTGACGAAATTTTCTTTAAAGAACTCTAGGAATTCTCTGGGTCACAGATACTGCCTGGCTCTTACAAGATACTGTAATCTTCCTGAAGTCTGCTGGAAAGGCATTGTGACAGGAAACAAACTATTGAGATTTTGGGAGGGTGTCAAGTATATATATATATGTACTTGATACATATACCAGATTGATTTACTAAGGATAATGTGCAGCTGCAATTGCTATTTACAAACAGGTTCAGGATATGATAATCAAAGGCAGCCTCAGCTGTAGTGATCATCAACTAATGGGTTTCAAGAATGATGGGAGTGAGGAACACAAATGGCAGAGTGCAGACAATGCCTGAACTTTAGGAGAGCTGCCTTCGGCTTACTCAAGGAAATGGTAGGTCTGATCCCATGGAAGATGGCTCTGAAGGTTGAAAGAAGTCAGGAAATTGGCAGGTCTTTAGGAACAGACTCTTCCCAAGCACAAAACCAGTCCATCCTGATACTACAATGAACAAATATACGTAACAGGAGATTGACTTGGCTCACAACTCAACTTCAATACAAAAAGACAGTATAGAGGAGCTGGTAGCAGGAGCAAGGGAGGAATTCAGAAACAATGCTAGACATGCTGGGATGATGCTATGAAAGCAAAAGGTTGCCCAAGTGTGAAACTGGCCAGAGAAATCGAAGACATGAGAAAGAGCTGTTATAATTAGAAGTAGTTCACTGGAGAAACACTGGAATAGTTGGGTTGGAGGCTGGTGTACTTTGTCAAGCACTGAAACCAGTTACCTAGACAGGCTGTGTAGTCTCCACCATTGAAAAGTTTTCAAGACCAGTCTGGATAAAGTCCTGAGCCTTCCCTCACAGGTGACCCTGCTTTGTGAGCAAGAGGTTGGCTTAGTGACCTCCTGAGATCCCTTTCAACTTGAGTTATCCCAGGAACGCTAAGAAACCCACCTTTCTCTGCTTAGGTTCACGCAAACAGCAAAAAGGAACTGCTTCCAGATGATCCCAAGACTGGAGCACAAACCTAAAGCCTTAGTTGAAACTAGTTCTCTTACCTAGTCTATTCTCAAGTGTCAGGCATGCTGATTAATTTGTTTATTGATTAAAACTCTTAATTTATGCTTATTTTAAAACTAAAAATTCCACTGTGCATTTATGGAAGACTCTTCCTGCAGTCATCATCTGCATTCCTAATGCCTTTTAAAATAGAAGTTGCTTCCTATCTCTGTTCAAGCATGGCAGCACGAACAATTTAGCTCAGTAAACATTTACTTCAAAGGCAGCAGCAGTCTCTTTAATTCACAGCATAAATTTCAACAAGCATTTTTTGGAATCTCCGTCATAAACCAGTATTTTCTTTCTTTTAATTGACCCTCCTAAATTAGAGTGCAATGAACTATCATCTCTGTAAGAACATGAATATTTTTTAGTTACATGGCTCTAAGTTTCCCAATTCAAGCAATGTTCATTCTAGCTTTATAGGAGAAAAAACTCAACTTACTGTGACACTTTTTTTCATTTACTGCTCCCCTTCCCAAACAAAGTCCTCCTGCTGAAACCCTTTTTCCCCTGTCCTATTTTTTTTCTGCTCCTTTATCCACCTCCTCAATGGACGGTTTCATTAAGGAAGCTTTTGACTCCAAACAAACCCGTAGCTTTAGTTCTGCCAATAATTTTTGGCTCTTTAGTAACTTAAGATATAGTTTCTCTCTTCCCTCCTTTTATAGTTACAGTTGAAGATTGAACTGGAGCCAGAAGCACTGGTACTCTTCCAAGCTCTTCAAACAAAAAACTCCCCCACCTCCTATGCAAATAATTAAAACACAATGTCACTCACACAAGGTTGTGCAAACAGCTTTCTGTGTTCCAGGGAAGAAGCTCAGCTTGCTCTCCAGTTTTGCCTGCCCATGGGTTATGAGATTCTAGGGGCTGAGCTACTTGAAGATCGATGGGCAAAACAGCAGCTATTACCACACGTGCTGCAGCAAAGATGCCTCTGTCAGTTGGGCACATTTGTCAGCACGTCTGTTCACTAGAATAGGAACAATAAAATAGCTAAAGTACTGATCTCTTAACATACGGAAACTGACTTCAGACTGATCAGTTCAAGCCTGAACTCCTACCCAGAGGGGTAGTGGACAAGAGAAAGGGAATGAAGAGTCGGATACTAGCAATCAGAATAACAGATTCAAAAAAAGACACTAAACCCAAATTCTGTGTTGGCTCTGGGGGGGCCCAGACTAGCGATTTCCAAATCTGTTCTGAACAGATACCTCTAAGCTTGCAAAATACTAAGGTCCCCAAGAGCTTTTCTCAGTGAGATTAGTCCAAACCTGAGAACTGATAATTACATAATTCATGGAACAGATAGGTTAAATGATGGAAAAAATCTTAGTTTAAAGGGACAGAACAAAACTAACACACTACCCACAGTACATCTGCAGCTAATACATTCTGGCAAAAGCATTCCATCCTCTAAATCATCTGGAGTAGAAAACTACCTGGAGGTATACAACATTCAAAGGGGGACACATTTACAGTAGAACATCTTTTCCTACCATTGCATATTACATAAACTAAACAGAAAACCGAAACAGCCTATAAGGTAAAATAATCCTTCAAAACTAGCAAATGTTCACTTGAGTAAGGATAACATGCTTGCCAGCGATGAGGCAAAAAGTATTTTTACATAGTTTTGAATTATAAATTAAACTGTTTGTTTGGATATACACACTACTTGAATGCAATTTTACAAACTATATTTTCTGCTGTTTCCTTTATCCCCCTCATAGTGCTGTTGTGATAATGACACGGTATATTACCAAAATTTTCTAAGATGTTCAGAATGTTTGCAACACCATTTGCTTAACAGGATACAGATAAAGAATTTGCTTTCTTTCAAGCACCATCTATCTATGAGCGTGCAACTTTCTAAAAAGATAGGGAATGAAATACAGAACATACTTCCATCATTAACTGAATCACTTTTGATAGAAATGCTATTTTTTCAACAGTTTTACACCATGGATAATCAGACTGTGAGCGGATGAAGCAGTTATGGAAGGAAAAGGTTTGTCCACATCCTACTCTAAATGATAATTCTAAATGATAACACACTGAAGAAATGACCAGGCATGGTACCTCTTGCTGTTCAGATAGTAGAGAATACAAGCAAAGAGAAGAAATTAAATCAAAAAACAACAAATCAAATTATATCCCTCAGAATTTTCAGATTAACACCCACTTGGAAATATGCAGCAAGAGCAAGGAAAGGAGAAGCAGTAAAATCTAGTTGTTAATTATTTTCAATTGAAGTTTCTACTCTTCTAGGCATCACAAACCAGAATCTAATTCTGTGAAAGAGTTTGAATGTTAACACCAGTTACACAAAAACATGAAACATTTTACAATGTATTTCTTACTGAAAAACTTTCCTCCACATACTATTTTAAAATATTTTAACCAGGAATATTGTTATTCACTGTTCAAATAAGCTTGATTAAATACCTTTTTAAATCAATGACCACAGGTGCAGGACTGGATAAATACAGTCTAGAGTATAGACACATTTGCTAGAAAAGTAGAAATGTATTAATTATGAAGCCTCAAAATTAGATGTTTTCATGATCATCAGTGTTAATAACTATTGGTTAATTACAGCTTCTATTTTTGAATTAATAACTCTGAAACACAAAGTCAGGAAAATCTGACAGATTTTAATTTACAAACCAAAATCTTTTAATAAATTATTCGGACTCAATAAAAACTTAGGAAAAACTCTTCATTAAAAAACGGGTAGCATTTAGTGATATACTCTTTCGTTATTACTCTTGAATATGCAGTATATTGCTTCAGTCTAGCAGATACTAAATAGAATTTCTATTCAAGGAAATAAGTTATGCAAATGTATCATGTTATAGTCCCTTCCAACCCAAACCATTAAATGTTTCTGTGATATGCATATGACCATCAGCATGCTTGGTTTATAAGAAGTAGAACTACAGAACAGAAACAAAGGTAGAACAAATGATGATATTTCAAGGGACATTTTTTTCCTTTGAAAATACGTAATGCAATAGAGCAAAGACGTTAAAAGGAATTAACAATATTGTTTACATTGAAATAGATATCCGTAAACTGGGAGGATTGAAGTTAGAATTTTATTCTACCACAGGTTAGAATAACTTATATCTATTATTCTACCACAACTTACATCTTTTATTCTACCACAGGTTAGAATAACTACATCTTAACTTTGCAACATTTCTTTAACTTCCCAACAATCATTGATGCTTTTATCCACCATATCCTGAAAAAAACTTAACCTGCTATTCTTATGCTACTGAACATAGTGCTCTGCAATCTGTACAGCCAGTATTCTCTTGCTTTCTATTACTCCCAGATGCTAGCTAGATCATTTACAATAAACCATCTTCCATCAGCTTTAATTTGTTGAAACGCAAAGGAATATCACAGTGCTACCTGCACCCCATCACCTGGTTAGGTATTTGTACAAAACAATGACACAAAAGCCATTGTATTCAAAGCATTTCATAAACTAATGAAATCTCCCCTCCTCCCACCTTTGTTTTGTCTATATATCACAGTGAAATTATTTTTAAAGGTGTTGTGAATACAGCTTTCCATTTAAAATTTAGCAACTCTTATACGTTTCCTGCAAGAGAAACAGAAGCCTCTACTTTGCTTATAAAAGTGCATCACTAATCCAAATGGAGTTACGAGGTTGGTCAGATATTATCTTGAAACTAGCTACAATACAGTCAGGTTTTCCCAACAGTAACGAAACTAGGAGTTAGATCCTGACCTTCCTTCAAGTCTTTGGCAAAAATCCCATTTCCTTCTACATTAAAAGGCAGGATAAAGTCCTTTGAAGCTGTTTATTACGCAAATCACTTGCAGCAAGAGACAAAACATCAAAATACTTTCCGTAACACAAAATTTTACGTAAACTATCAAATACTGACAGACAACTTAAACTGAGAACACTTAGCAAATTGTATTTACTATCCTCTGGTAATACTTTGAGCAAGGTTTTTTCTTTAATTTTATGTAAAATGGGTTGTTAATCAAGACCTTTCTCAGTGCTGACAAAAAACTTTGTTCTTAAACTTTATAAATTTTACAACAAAGAACTTCAAAACTGTTGAGTGTTTGCACAAGTATTAGGAATATGGACAATTTCACCTGACGCTCAAGCTTTGACCTGAGTGAACTCAACTGATGCTGTTGTGTTGGAATGATTTATATGTGCAGAATGCTGATAAAAAGGGAACCAGATGGAATACCTTATTTAGTAAGGCTCACACAGCCATTACTAACGATGCAACCTCTAAAAATTAGTAAGTTTCTTGCCACAACTTCAGCAGTTATTTAACTAATAATACTTTTATATGTGTAGATATAAGGAAAATAAATTAGCTTTAAACCACAAACTTTCTGAAACAAATACTGCCTTAATATTGTATACTTAATAGGTTTGTCAAATACTTACAATCATTAGTAATAACAGGTCACTCTCACACTGCTGTTAACATATATATGAACACGGAATTTTGCAGCTGTCTTAACTGAGTTACTAATCATAAATTATCAGTTTTAAACATATTCAGACATTTCAATAAAGGTATTTACTACACAAATTAGAATGATTATTTGCCATATGAAATAATACATTCCATTTAATCATCAACTATCTTTTCTCTTTCTTTTTTTTTTTTTTTTAACCTGAGAACATGCAAAAAGCCTTCACTCCTCTTGTTCTCATTGCAAAAGATTAACATGACTTTACTGTGTTACTTTATATAAAACATCAGAAAGTGTTACTTTTATATTGCGTCAAATCTGAATCAAAATACTACAAAGATTTGAGTTGTTCATTGGTTTTATGTTACCTGGGGACTTTTTGTTTGATCTTGACTGCATCAAATAAGACTGGCGTGGCAGCAGAGGTGAAGATGGAAGAGACATTGAAACTCCTTTAGCCAAGTTCATTCTGTAAGTATCCTCAGAGACAGGCTGATTGCCAATGGGGAAATCTGCATTGTGGCCAGATGTTGCAACAATCTCTGGGCAGGAGTCACCTGCTAAAAATAAAATGTTGTCATCTGTTATGTGATATACCAAAACAAGAGTCAGGCAGTTTCATTGAAATACAAGTATTTAACACAAAAAAATATACATTTGCCAGCACCAAGTCAGCACGATGAGACTGTTCACTGTGTACCCTCCACTGTAGAATCCAGGTAGAAAATCCGCTAGAAAAATTTAAAATACAAAACCAAGCAACATTTTATTTTACTGAAGTAAAGATAGCAAGAGGGAAGAAAAAAAAATCACTTTCAACAAAAAAACAACTTTTCAGATTTAATTCTCAGAGGCAAAACTACAGTTCTTATGAATATAAAAATTTCTCTACAGATTAAAGGTATATTAGGATTACCATGACATCCTTAAATTCAATGACTATCTGAATTTTATTTTTTTTTTAACTGAGAAGTAGCTAGAAGATAAATTTCACTGGGCGACTGCCCTACACTTAATTTAAAAGGGTCTCACAAAAAAGTACACTCATAGACAGTTTTGCCTTTTTATTTTTGTTGCAAAACAGAAGTCCAGTTATGTGTAATTTGATAGCTTCTTTTATTTTTTATTTATTTATTAAGTCTCAGAAACAAAGTATTAGTACACAACATACTAAGTAGCATATCAAAATAGGGAAATGCACTGAAAATAGACATATCCTGCTAGTGCAGAAAATGCAAGTTCAGCTAAATCAAAAATGTTTTTGAAACAACAGAAAAAATATATTGAATCATTATTGTGAGCAAAGACAGCAGAAATAGATATTGAAAATGCTCAGTTTTTCCTAGTCAGATGACAAAAACAGCTGAAAATAAAAGTCAACTAACTGCAGCTTTTTTTATACTCCAATTAGGGTATTGCTCAATAATTTACACAAATTCCTGTCAAAATTGAATTGGTGTGACCAAAGGCAAAAAAAGCAAAACCAAATTGATGCAAAGAGGAGAGACAGTACACAGAGTATTTTTTAGATTAATCTGTGCAGCAACAAGCAGCACAGTTGAAGTATGGGAATCCAAAGTACAAGAACAGACAAACAAAGGTAAAACAATTATTTTCAAATACGAACTTTCCATGTGTTTATTTTCTTACAATAAGGAAACATTTCAGTTGGATGTGCCTTTATAAGATCTGCCTTGTGAGAAAGAAAGTTGTGTTTTTGCAATAGAAGGTGTTTTTGCAGTGGAAAATTCCACTAACCTTGCATATTCAAAATTGATTGTGCAGGCATGACAGTAGCATAGCAGCGGGGAGTATGTTAAGCAGATAAGGGGAAGGTCCCGCTGTCCCAAAATAAGGAGGATAGCTAAGAAAAGCAGGATGAGCAGTGCAAAATCAGGAAAAACAAATCACAGGCCCTCTAGTCAAGAGAGAAGAAAGATTTTTTTTTTTAAAAAAAAAAAAAAAAAGGAAAAGGAGAAATTAACAGTTAGTCAAATCAAATTGTACATATAGGACATAGAAGTGTGTCAAGTAGGTTGTGAACCTGTATTACACAGCCAATGAGGAAACAGGGGAGAAATCAGGTTTCAGGTAATAAGGAATATGAGGTTATGATAAACTTTTACTGTGTGCTCCTGCTTGCGGGATAACTTCCATTGCAATTGAGAATAAAACGGCTTCACAAAAGATCCTATCTGAAGAAAATTGAGATTTTTCTCACAGACTTTCTTGTTGATTCCATTGTCATTCAACTGTTGTTGCCTTCAATTTGAAAGAGCTCTTCTCCTACCACAGTCCACTATAGGCATCCTTAAGTGCATACAATAAACTTCCCCACTGTGATAGAAGGCAAAACCCAAACTTGCCCTTTGAGAAAAGTAAAAATATTTTTGCCAATTTAACTACCACTCTCTTTTCAGAAGTACATATGGAGGATGAGAAAACCAAACAGGCCTGAAGTTTACAATCTAATTCTGTATTTCTAAAGCTGCAAAAATTTAAGCTATTGTGTTTTTTTTTCTAGACATACTATTTTCCTCTCAAGAACTATACATGACAGCTATGTAGATCTATTTGTAAAATAAATGACCTTGAAGAATGTTACACTAGAATCAAATTGTATTTTAAATATATATATATATATATATATATATATATATATATGTTAAACTTACTCTCTTACTCCTCTGAAGCCAACTTAAAAATCACCTTCCAAAGGTTCTCTTTGTTCAGACAAAATTCATAGCGACAGATAATCAGGTTATTATTTAAAGGAAACAGCAAGTAAGTTTAACCAAGTCAGGATAGAAATTAAGAACTAAATAACTAGCTTTATATTATTTTTAAAACTTCATTGCAAAAATTACAGGAGTATAACTATTGGTTTAAAGTCCTGGGAACTAGAAAAAGAGCTTCAACATTTGAGCAAACTAGCTGTAAAACACCAATCTTAAAAGAAAAACAAGTACTAGCCAAGTATATGACTAAAATAAAAATCTAAAAAACTTTAGAGGCTATAATTACATATCTCAGCATTTTAAAATCTCATATCTACATCACTGAGTTCCCATTATACTTTCAGTGAAATCAAGAAGCTAAGGATTTTTTTTCTCAGTTCTGTTAGAATTAAACTTTGACAATAGCTGTTTTTAAACACAGACTTAATATTAGGTACGTTATTGATTATGCAATACAGTACATGCAAGTTTGCCTCATAAATTGTTGAAGAACACAAAGAAAACTGTTATGATGCTCATTTCAGTTTTTCCTTTGGATGCAAACAAAAAGCAAGGAAGTAATACATTCATACAGGTGACTGCAATGACAAAATACTGTTGTTGTTTTTTTTTTTTGTTTGTTTGTTTGTTTTTTAAATGGATATGTTGCCATAGGTGTAATTTGGAATTTGTATAAGTATTCCAGCTGGAATGCTAGAGAGAGGATGCAAGAGACAAGAGAACAAAGAGCGGAAATTACTTCCTCCCCCTTCAGGGTTAATAAGTCCACCTACAACTCTCTTCTACCATGAAGGAAGCAAGCAGTGTTTAACTCATTGTCTTCTTAATAAAATGCATGAATTTTAATTTATCCTTCTCTATTGTATATGAAATGTTACACACAATGGAAAAGCCCTACAAAATTTAGTAACACAGGGCTAAATACAGTTTTGTAGCATATCTCTAAACAATAAATTTAGATTATTTGATCATGACAATAATTTGAAACATGTTTTACAGTCTGTATATATGCTATTGTCTTAGCAATCTTTGTTACAGCAACACTGTTTCTTCTTCAGATTTTGTTTTCCTGACACCACCAGAGGTACTGTGCAGAGAGGTACAAAGATTATGGCTTGGACTGTAAGAGTAGTATGATTTAAAAATAAACAGAAATCCAAAATGCATGTAGAAATTCTCCTTTTCAATCACTTCTTTTTTTTTTAATTTTACAAGTTTCTGCTTGCTGTCGTTCATACACCCATGCTGTTAAGATACTATAGCTCTTTAACTAGAGCAAAAATTCATACCTTGAGAAAACCCAACCATATTGACTTCAGTCTATGAGGATATCATTTCCTCAGTGATGCTGGAAACACTAATTAATTCTACTGAAGCAGAAAAAAAAGTAATTATAAATAAAAACTGCTAAGGATACAATGGAATAACAGAGGAACAAACCCTGTCAGACAGCTATTAGACATAAACCATTTCAAGAAAGCAGAAACTGCACAGTCCTCATCCAGAAACTTTCTAAAAAGATGTTAGCGGAAGGCTATGCTAGCTAGCAGACCAGCCCCACACCTGCAGCCCCAAAAAGCAGGCAACAGGAGGAGATGGTAATCAGAGGTCCTGCACTGCAACCTGCTCAGCACCATCCCAGGCACAGGCACAAACCGGATCTTCTAGGGGAAGAACTCCCCACAGATCCCAAAGATTCAAGGACTCTCACAGTAATAATAAATGGAAACCTTTAGTGATTGAATGCTAATACCTTAAGTGGATTCAAAGGGTTGTTCACAAGGAAGTAACCTGTTGATGCAACTAAAAGCAACCTGCAGTTAATGAAGCCCTCAAGACCCCCAACAGGTGGAGGCTGGCAAGAAGGTGCACAGCACAGAAGCTTGCTTTGTTCTCTCTTCCCAAAGCATCTTCTTATGGCTGGCCTTCCCACTGTCTCTCTCCCTCACAACCATACACATGCTCTACCCCCCACCCTGAGGAAGCAAGGGATAAAAAAAGCAGGGGAGTGGGTGGGAGGGAGCAGAGAGCCACAAAGAAGTAAGCGTGTCAGGGGAAATAGTGCAGATTATTTGGAAATACATCCTGCCTCTAGCTGGTACTAGCAGGAGGCTCACCCCTGTCACCAGAGAGTGGGGTCACAGCACCAGGAACAGTGGCTTCACACCAAGGTAAGCTCATGAGATGCTGAGTTCCCACAGAGACAGCCCAGTGCAGCACCTGCCTCAGAGGAAGCAACTTTATAAAGGCTTGTGGGTCTGTATCACAGTGAGAGCTGCAGGACTAAAATCAGAGGCAAAAATCTTTGGATGCAGCAGATCACTTCCTTAATGTCTTGGTCCTATGGGATCTCCTAAACCAACCTACAGATTTTCTTATTCTAGCAGTGCAGAATGAAGGCATGTTCTATATCTACGGAGGTAATGTCATTTATGGCTGGCTATAGCTCTATTACTTTTCTGCTTATGTGGGCTGACAAACTTCATTTTATATACTTACAACATCTTTTCTTAAGTCTCAGAATCTATTCTTTATACTTAATTTATCCTAATCATGTATTTTCTATTTTGTATAAATTGAGATGATGACCAAACCTACACATTTTATCCAACTTACACAAAAATTCCCATAAGATACTTGGATCTACATAAATGACAAAACTGACCCAAAATTAGCAAGCCTGACAAATCCATAAGGTAATAATACTTTATGCTTTCTACACAACAACTTGATATTAATGAAACAGTACTAGAAAATCATGAGAAATAGCTGTCAAATTACACTTCTTTTGTAACAATGGCAGAACGTAATCAGATATCACTGACTTAAGAATTAAGCTATTTGTTACTAACTGAAAGGTTAATAATTTTAAACATTTTAGCCACCAGAACAATGCTGTTTATTGCTTTAAATTTACATTACATTTCTTGGTCTCTACCCCAGTGTAAAAGAGACAAGCATCAGTTCTGGAATAGGCGGAAGATGACATCTCACAAGTTTTCTACTGATGTCAAATTAAAACATAAGGAAAGATCCTGTGAAGTCTCAGTTCCTATTTTTGAAACCCTCTGAGCTGCATATTTTCCACTGCCTGGACAACAAAGTTTCATAAACATCAAACAACCAGAGGTCTTACTCAGTGGTCAAAGTAACCATAGAAAAAACTTAATAGCTTTAAAAACCACACACCAAAAGCTTTGAGAATGAAAACCAAATCCCAGTTTAGTTGTACCTAGGGATGCAACTGAAAGGCTTAATCAGATTAACAGATTTTTTTTATTATTTTTTAAAAATACAAAAAGATGGAAACTACTTTACCAGAATGCATGTAAGCTAGAGTATTGTGCTGATGCTAGAATTCAGGTTATTTTATCATAAAGGAGCAGGATCTCAATCTTCAAAACAGTGAAAGCTAAAACCGCCAAAACATAGATTCATTGACTAGGTCTAAATATTGACAGCAACTGCAGGACAGACAATATTCTACAGTTATCTCTCAGTATTAAACTCTGAGATAGACAATTTGTCCTCTTTGAAACAAAGGAGTCCTGGCCCATTTAAAAATATTTCTGACATAAAACAGTGTTATACCAGAAGTAAACTTAAGTTCTGCTTAAAGACGCTTTAAAAAAAGCACCCTATTGCTTATAAAGCTTCCTAGCATGCACCACAGGGTAAAGAGCACCAAAAGCACTTTTAAAATAAACAAGAACTTGACTGTAACTGCCCAGATCTGACTAGGTAGGACTCTGGTACAAAGAAGCTATAAGCAAATGTTGCTATGCAACAGCTGCAAACTTCACACTTTCCTAACACTTTTGGGGCAGGAGACTAGAAAGATAAAAACCCGGGTGCAACAGCAAACTTCCCTTGGTAAAAGAGAATATTAACAGGACTGGTGTAGGACTGCACGACTACCAAGGTCACTGCCAGCTTATATCACCAATTCTCAGAGTTCAATGAACAGTTGAAAAGGCAATAAATAAATCGGTATTCTCTACAGAAAAGAACACTTTTAGCGTTAACTTTAAAAAAAAAAAAAAAAAAAAGTTTTAAAACAGGGAAAGAAATAGAGATTAATAGGACCAATGAAGTTATTTGTATACATGTTCCAAGAGCAGGATCATGGTGTGTTCCCTCCCACCCCCTCTTCATATCTACGTGGGATTTACCACTGGAATTAGCTTCTGGGAAAAGACATTCACCACATAAAATACTCACTGCTCAGCAAAAAATGAGTTTAAATTCTTAAATAACTGTCAGCAGACACAGAATATGGGCAAAGCAACATAGAATAATCAAAAACAGCTCCGTATTTTAAACATGAAACAATGCCTCTTCTGTTGCAAGATATTTTTAAAGCAACAGCCAGAAGTCACACTGAAGCTTGAAAGTATTCCAGTAAAAGTTCAATGCTCCAGCTAGTGGATATGTACTTTACCTTTGCACTTAAAATTCAAAGCCTAACGTCATAAAGAGTTTGGACAGAAAATGCCAATTTAATTTGCGTATTTAGTTTTAAAACTATTAAAACTAAATAAAACTTCAAAACTTTAAACTATTTTATTTAATTATTTCAAGCCTTTCAATTTGCCAAGAGGGTATCTGAAGGTGTCACTGCGCTCAGCTTAGTTACAAGTATATTTAGTCAGATACCAATGTTTAATGAGACATAACGCATAAAACGTGGGGATCAAAAATCCATTCCAACTAAGCAAGTTCTTCACTGGCAAATAACCCTGAAAACACTAAATTTTAATTAATGATTAAACAAATATGGATCTTAATAAAAGATTATGCCTTCTTGCGTAGGAACTTCACTTGTAATGTAGCAATTTAGTTGCCATTAACAAAAAAAGAGTATCAGGCAATTTAAACACATTTAGGTTTATCATTCAGAGTGCTGCACTAGCACTGTTGGTCAGGCATATAACAGTGGCCTATGCTAACAGGAATGGCAGAAAGAAACAAGAATGGCAGAATATTATACAAGCGATCACAACTCAGCGTAAGTTACATGCCTTTGAAAGCCATTTTATATCTCTGTAAGAACACAGACTGTAACCCATCTCCTAACTAAATCTGAACACATACAAAAAGAGAAATAAATTTGAAATTCTGAGTTTTCATCCAAGTCATTTAGAATAAAACATCAATACAAAGACTAAGCATATGAAAAAAGACTATGTCAGTCTAGAACTAGAACGTAATGCAGAAATAAAAGTATCTATTCTATCATATTTAAGTCAAAGATATTTATATACAGATACCAGAATACAAGAAGGAAAAACAAAGGAACCTTAGCCTGAAAAGATTTAAGTAAAAAATTAAGTCTGATCTACAAGAGAATTGAACAAGATCCAAGAAAAGAATGTTGATAATGGAACTTTGTTACCCCAATTAAAAAATTGGAAGATGAAGACGACCACTGAATATGATGCATAACATTAAATAAGTACTTCCATACCCTTTACTTCATCATCCGGAAATCACAAACACTGACCTCATTTTTATTTCTCCAGATTCTCTACCTCTACAGCACTGCAGTATTATGATCTAAACATTACCTTTTTGTTGATATAATAATTTGCCCCTTGTTATTTGAGCACTACGTGGAAGTCAAACAATCCTTTAAACAAGAAAACACAAAAATCCCAACTACTTACCACATTAATTTCTACTGAAATCAATGAAGTTTTCATGCATGCTGTGTACTACATTTGATGTTAAACTTCTGATGGGATTTAGTGCAGAAAAAACTCTGCAAACTAAGCACAATACTTCCATTATTCATGTTCCTTCAGGCTTGATATTGGGTCAACAGAATGACAATGCTCATGTTACTAAAAAGCCAGCTGAAATAATTGAGCATGTACTGTAGATATGTAATATAGAGGATTTTCATCTCCTTTTAAGTTAAAATCCATTATAATTATTATATATCTACTGATCTTTTGATTATTTGGCAGAAAAAAAAAAATCAGATTCCCATGCAGGCAGTTTGCCAACTTAGAACAGTTAAAGTAAACAAACATAAATGTTTACTACACAGTAACTGGCAGCATATAGGACTAACAAGAAATAATACAAATCTCCCTCTGAAGCATTTTTAAGCATTTAACAAAGTGCTGCTGAGTATAACTTCTACTAAAACAATCATAATTTAAAAATAGTTTTGGTTTACATTCTGAGACTTATTAATATGTTCTTTATAAAATCATCGTATCATGGAGACAGACAAGGGGACTTAAAAGAAACCCTATAGAATTTGAGTTAGAAAACAGTCTTCTGACTCTGATTTCTTGGATTATGACACAAAGGTATGAAGTTTGTGTTCTATACTAAAATAACAAAGATCAACTCCTTGCAAGAGAGGCCAGAGGTAGAGCATTTCCCAGTTACAACAGAAGTCAATTTCAAAACCTCAAGGAAAGAAACTGGAAAACATACAATCCACAGTCAACTATGAAAAGAGGATAAGTAGCAGAAAAATATCCAAGGGATTTAGAAAGAAACATAGGGTAGAAGTAGAGACAGAGATTAGATCATTTTACATCTAGAAAATAAAGTCCATTAACAAACAAACAAACAAGACAAAAAGCAAAGAATAATGAAAGAAAATTCGTGCCCTAAGGAGAAGTCAAAATAACTGGCAAGAGTTACACTAATAGACTCCCAGTTAAAAAGCCTAAGTCTGTCACTTGTCACTAGAAAAGACAACTCCTAAGTTATCATCAAACACTCAGAACTTCTTTCAGAGTTTAAAGAGAGTACTTTTATTTGATGACAATAACCTTACAGAGAGGAGAAAATACCATTCTTATGTTGTTTCTAAGACAGAATGAAAACCTTAAGAAACAAAGGTAAATTGACAGAGTAACTCTTGTATATTTGCAGCCCAGTGCACATCAGAAAACCATGGATTATTGCCAGGACAAAAAATAATCGTTTCTGTTTATAGAATGGTTTGGGTTGGAAATCCATCTAATTCCAACCCATTCCATGGGCAGGAACACCTCCTACTAGACCAGGTTGCCCAAAGCCCCATCCAACCTGGTCTTGAACGCTTCCAGGGATGGGGCATCCACAACTTCTCTGGGCAACCTGTCCCAGTGCCTCACCACCCTCAGTAAAGATTTTTTTTTCCTCATACCTAATCTAAATCTAACCTCTTTTAATTTAAAGCCATTACTCCTTGTCCTGTCACTACACCCCCTGACAGAGTCCCTCCCCAGCTTTCCTTTAGGCCCCTTTGGTACTAGAAATTTCATTGAAATGTGGAGAAAAGCTATCAGTGACATAGTAATTTTTTGGCAGAGCTGGGTGTACAACCCAGAACAGAACACAGTCTTCAGTACTATCCAACTATGGCAATGGCTTTAACTTCTCTAAGGATCCAGCTCAGAGAAGAAAAAAGATAACTTAAAAAGGAAGTGAGTAGTGTTGCTGACAAGTGCACAGGTGGTAAGCTGATGTCAAACTGTTTTAAGTGATCCTTGAGACAACAGGTACAACGTATTCCATTGTTGCTCCATATACAGTTATTTCACCTGAGGACTGATACAAGATAGTCAGACTTCTGACTGATTTTTCTCTTGGAAATACACTATTACTTAAAATTTTATGTCACAAAGCTGTTGATAGACCCTTTTATTCATCATTATGCTTACAGGTCTAGTATCTCTTGCTAGGTTGTTGATGCAGTCTTACACTTACATATTGTGTAATAACAATAAATCTACCCTCTTTTCACAGAATCATCTAGGTTGGAAGAGACCTCCAAGATCACCGAGTCCAACCTCTGACCTAACACTAACAAGTCCTCCACTAAACCATATCACTAAACTCTACATCTAAATGCCTTTTAAAGACCTCCAGGGATGGGGACTCAACCACTTCCCTGGGCAGCCCATTCCAATGCCTAACAACCCTTTCAGTAAAGAAGTTCTTCCTAATATCCAACCTAAACCTCCCCTGGCACAACTTTAGCCCATTCCCCCTTGTCCTGTTACCAGGCACATGGGAGAACAGACCAACCCCCACCTCGCTACAGCCTCCTTTAAGGTACCTGTAGAATGCGATAAGGTCACCCCTGAGCCTCCTCCAGGCTGAACAATCCCAGCTCCCTCAGCAGCTCTTCGTAAGACTTGTTCTCCAGAACATCTCCATCTTTTAGTTTAATGCCATCCTCTTTGTCCTATCACTACATTTCCTGACAAATAGTCCCTCCTCAGCTTTCCTGTAGGCACCTTTTAGGTACTGGAAGGCCACTACAAGGTCTCCCCACAGCCTTCTCTTCAGGCTGAAGAACCCAAACTCTCTCAGCCTGTCTTTGTAGGAGAGGTGCTCCAGCCCCTTTATCATCTTTGTGGTCCTCCTCCGGACTCACTTTAATACACTCACCCTTTTTCTGTTTGATTCCCAACAAGCATAAAATAGTTTTCTGTTAGTTTCATGTGAAAGGTGTAGATTGTGTGGTTTCCCCTACCCCAAGTTTGTGTTTTACCAAGTATGTACATCATTTTAACGGAAGGAAGGAGTACAAGACAATGCTGAAATCAACTTCTATTGCATAGAAATGACTGTCTGAATGGGTATGAAGACAGCCTGTTTCCTACTGCAGAAAACAAAGTAAAAGCTAGGTGCAGAAGTTGGATGCCCAGATCAAAAAAATTGCTTTGTTAAAAAGTTTGCTTCCTTGGCACATCAGTTTACCTACATATGATACCAACTACCTTGTATTTGAATTCACAATTAGAAATAAGTTTACTATGCTTTGTTATGGGAAGTGCTGTCAACGCTGATCTCTTTCACATATGTGTACACATACCGCACTCATGCCGTACCTAAGTACATGCACATTTACACACACACAAATTTGGCTTCACTCAGATTTTACCTAATCCTACAACACTCACTCACTTATCAATGCCTCCCAGACACATCTAGATAAACCTATAGTAATTAAACAATTGTAGGAAAGAAGTATTGTAATGGAAGTGATTACAGGATCCAAGCCCTACTACACACTGCTAGTGTGCTGCTATTGGAGTAGCATCAGGCACCATTTCTCCATTCACAAGTGACATTCCCACAACACCAACTCCCACCTGCTTAGAGCAGAAGTTAATGTGTATATAAGAGCCTTCTAGTAGTCTTTAGTATAACACATAAGGTAGCATTTCTCCTAGAAGGATCAGCTCTCATTCTTGTGACCTTCCTTTTCAGTATAACCCTTAACTGAAGAAGTTATTGAAAATTGAAATATACTTAGCAGTTAGGGTTCAAAAATGTTATACACATCTTCAGCTCTTAAGACCTTATGTCAAGGCAAAAAAGCCAATTTCAACATTAAAATCCACACAGGCTATTTCTGCACGGACAGTCTTAATTTCTTTCAATTTTTAACCCCTTCCAAGACCGTTTCATACTACAGCTGTGCCTTCAATTAAGGTACATTCTCCTCTTTCCTACTTGCAGTGGTTCTTCAGGGCTAACGGATACAAACACAGTAAGATATAGTTAGCACACAAACATTAAGTTATGTTCAGTAAAACAGGAGTCATGCCACTCAGCTTTAAGTTATGCCAACTTAAGGCTAATTTTTTTTATACACAAGTAAAACTGTGGGACAACAGGGGTTACTTCTGTTTAGGAATCACCTATTGCAGTTTAGCCTCAACCTTTTCCACTTTTGATTTCAGTTAGAACGATACAATTATGAATAGTCAAGACAAAGCTTTCAGAAGTTATGGCTCCTCCCCTGCAATTCTGTATGTCAATGTTTCATGTCATTCTACTAGGATGCAAAGAAGAATAGATTTACCTGTGCACCTCAGTGGAAGCTTGCAAGCTCGTTCATACAGCCAAGTGTGACACAGCTGTGGCAACCAAACATCTTACTACCTCTTTAGCTGTTAGCTATAATTCCTAAAGAAGTTATACACAAAGAAGGTCACAGAAGTCTTCCTAACCAGATTCAGTTTGACACTACTGAACTTTTCTGTCTCGTCTACTTCCTGCTACATTCCAAAGCTTTGAAATACTTTAAAACTTTTTCAAAACTTCGTCAACATAAAAAATCAAACTTATGCAACCATGAAGTTCAAAGAAAAATCTAAATATACTATCGCACTACCCTCATATGTGGTGGCTAAGAGGATGGATGTTTCCACATTAACTCTCAAGTCAACTTCCATCATTAGCATACCTTTTCAGTCTCTTCATAGTTCTTTGAAGAGTTAATAAATTTTAAAAAGATGTTGTCATCAAGAATGTGAAGGGCCATGAAACGAGAGAACTCTGCAATTCAAACAATTTCTGTTTCTCCCTGTCTGGATTTTAGGGGTCATGGAGAGGAGTGAGCAAAAAAATAAGTTCTACGGGCTGATCAATGTTCTTTGCCTTGCTTCATACCTTCACCAAAAGAAGCTCAGAAATGTCTTACAGTTGAAAGAATTGGATGGTCCTGTGAAATAAAACAGACAGAACTATGAAACTGAACACAGCTTCACAAGAAGCGGTGGATGTAACACACAACAGAATGCACACCTCTTTCTTTTTTTTTGCCCCAAACTTTTCTAAATATCTTCAAATACAAAATATGCCAAACCTCTGGAAACCACTGCATAAATTAATTACTTCATTTTAAAAGGCAGCTTCTGCACTCCTACTTACCCTAGCATTCACCAACCAGGAATTATTCACTGATTTTTCCCAGTATTTCATTTCCACATCATTCAATTTATACATGAAACTTTAGATCTTTGCTTTTAAAGCGAAGAAAAACAAAACAAAAAAGAAACAGTAAATACTATATACCCTAACACCCCCTTCCATTCAGGGATATAGCAGTATTGTACTTTTTTAAAACCAAGTGAGGAAACCCTTTCTTTTGCAGATGTTACTCTAGATAGATGTGATCAGATCCCAAAACAGAAAATACAGATCTTCTGACCTAGATGAGAAAGGCTTTTCAAGCTTCAGACTTTGATTAAAGTGTGGCCCAAGCTCCGTTCCAAACAAGCTAATTTTCCTTTTGAGGTTAAACCAATTTCCATTTAGTATCTAAAGAAAAATGTACCAGGGAAAGCCTCACTAGTGAAATCTTTAGCCTACTATGTTTAAACAGTTCCAGCTGTTAACTTCAAGTTAGTGGTACATACAAAATTAACAGGTGAAAATTAAGCCTTTCATCTTGCTCTGAGATCACTTCCGTGCATCTTTGTTCTAGTTTCAGGGTTTTTTCTTTCTAGATTCTCATCATTCTAGTTCTCATCATTCAGTCACTTTGAAAGATGCTGTGCTGAAGTGTAAACTTCAGAAGACCACAAGAATTTTCTGAGTTACCTGCCAGTTGAATACAGAACTGCTTTTTGCAAAACACTTAAAAACTCACCTTGTAGGACTTTAACTCAGTAAAGTTTTATAAGTAGCATTGCAAGATACATATTTAACTTCCTTTTCAAAGCAAATATAGTGACTGCATTGTTTTAACGGTTTTGACAGTTTGAATGTGGTAGTCTATGTACTGTAGTGCACAGTACTTATTTAGTGCATTAAAGGACTATTTTTTTAATCTTCTACTTCTTTCTTTTTATTATTATTATTATTATGGGAGTAATAAATTTGTGTTGCCAAAAAGCATAAATTCACTCTTACAGATAATTTAGGATCTAAACTAAACAAAAAAACAGACATATTAATCTACATAAATAGTTCCCAGTTAAAGATAGAACTGTAAGGGAAAAGGTAACTGTCATGGAGATCCTTTAAGTTTCCAGCCATTAGCGTAGGCTTCAGCATACCCTGCACAAAGCAGGCAGGTTTAATACTCAGCCACCAACACCTGCACTTCTTTGACTATTATTTATTCTCAAAGAGCATTGCTGATCCCTGTCTGCCCATGAAAACAGGAATTAGTGTTCTTAATTACTTTCTCCCTAAAATACAATGCAGTTAAGTAGTGGCCTACTAAGCTTAATAGAAAATAAAACTTATTCTGCTATTAATTAAAATTTGTTAATGATTAATTTTACTTTCAAAAACCTCTGCAGTTAAAAGAAAAATCAGAACTTGATGGAAGCTTGATAACCAACTTCAAAAATTTTCACTTTATTTCAATATATTTTTTCCTAAATACATGACTAACAATACATATATATCTCCTGTAACACATAATAAACCTTTTGCTATAACAAGGTTGAAAAAGTAGTTTAAAATAGATTTTTATAGTTCAGGGTTCTGAACCTCTGACCTTGGACCATGTTAAAGCTGACAGGACAATACATGCATCCTGCTCGCGGTATGATAAGAAAACTGAGCAAGCTGCTCTCATCTGCTCTTCTTCCTGGCAGCAGCTCCAGAATGAGTGCATTGAATATGCACTTCCAGGAAGCTTCAGACCTCCTACTTATGCACAAAATGAGTGTTCTGCATGTAAAGACTCTAGTCAAAGCAGAGGGCCTATGGCACACAGACCTCCCCACACTTAGCGTAAGCAATATTGGTCACCCTCTGCCCTGAAGACTGGGCATCACTGCTGCAACAGAATAAATTTAATTGCTGAACTTATAATGCACAACTCATCTACATTATAAAATATTTTATTAATATTCATACCTGATTCTTTCTTGTTCCCTTTTCCACCCTCTCGGCTCTTTTTTAAAACTGCCTTTAACATTTTAAATGTTGTTCCTAAAGGATAACAAAGAGAAACACAATTAAATGCAACATTAATAATGGCCATTCAAACAAAACCAAACAAAACAAAGGTAGGATCAGTATAAATAAAACAATGATTTAATTAGAAGAAACTTATTGGCAGTCTTCATTTTTAGTTCAATGTAGCTTGGTTAAACAAAGTCCTAAAGCAAAAGGAATTTTTAATACTTGAACTAAGTAATTAAGAGTTTGCTGCCTTTTTATAAAGAAAAATAATACAGCATTCTCCACATTCCATGTGTAATTAAGGTGATAAGGCTAAACCTGTGTAAGTTATAGTAAGACACTCTGTCAAAACCAGAAAAGAATAAAAGCCTGACTACTGACTTGAGCTCATCAGCACAGCTGAAGGAACTGACGAGGTGGCTGGATGAGCTGAAGACTCCAAATTGTGGAAGTACGGAACAGATAGTGGACAATGGGACGTGGTATCACCACACTAATGTTTTTCACCTATACAACACACTCTTGACCAACACAAGAACAGCACAACAAATTAAATCACTGCAGTCCTTATTACTGCTATGTACAGACGTGTCCACATATTCATGCCTGTGAGCACATGCATTTCTATCTCCCAGTCTGCGCTCAAAGTCTCAAATTTAACAGTCAACTTCAAGCAAGCAGCAGTTGCAGATTTCAGAGAATCACAAGTATAAGAAAAATATATACAGGTTATAAAATTGGAAGACAATTTAGATGTTTCAGGTAACTATCTTCCATTACAGGGAAAACAATGCAAGGAACGGTGAAGAGCAGTTCTTTCTCAGAAACCTTTCTAAAGCATCTATAAATTCTAGTTTATTTATTTTTTTCTCTCAATTGAAAAACTGCAAAGCTATCTCAGTTTAGCACATGATACGCAACATGAATGTACTACATGTCCTCACGTCCACTGTTATACGGAAGGAAAAATTTCCTTAGAATTTTCTGAGAGATTCGGACATGATCAGCTGGAAACAGACAGATGATATGGGACAACAAGCCACTTACTAAGTCGTACAAGGAGCAGTGCTGCCTTCCAAACAACCAAAGCCACCATCCCTCACCACAGGGTGCTACCAGGCCTCTGGAGGAGCCCTCACCCCACCGTGCTCAGAGCTCAGGCCTGGGCCTGGAACAGGGCACTGAGATGCCTGGAGTGCCAGCGCCCAAACTCAGGTAACAGGTTGCTTACTGTAGAGAAAAGACGATTCATTGAGACGTAATTATATTAGCCTGCTAGGTATTTCAAGACTGTTACACAGAAGGGAACGGCCTATACTTCAGATCTACTCTGGACAGACCACTAAGGATGGAGATGGACAGGAAAAGAGCATGCCCATAAGGAAAGAGTGGAATACTTATCTCTGAAACAGCTCAGACAGACATCTGCAAGAAAAGACTTTCAGCTGTAGTGCTTGAGTAAAAAAGCGTCGGGCTGAGGATGAAAGATCTGCACTGGTTACTGTGCTCATCTGCCTGACCCCAGTGTTGGGCACAGGGACAAAAACGAAAAAAAACAAACTGCAAGACAAGCTGTAAGCCTCACAAGCTTCTGCTTTAAGCATGAAAAGAAGTTGGTAAGCTTTAAAGTTCATCTTCATTCCAGCTCTATGAAAAGTAGGTTAATGACAGACAGAAATCTTCCAGATGGAAGAGACCCTTAAGGGCCAGCCCAGCACACTTTCCAAAGTGCCTCCCACACCTCTGCTCTGCACTGTCAGAGGCAAGTCAAGAGCCCCGAAATAAACGTGGGCACTAGAATGCCGTAACTGGTTAGCAAGCAGTTAGTCAAGGAACTATAGATAAGAAGTAAAATTACTGAAAGGGTTGTTAGTCACTGGAATGGGCTGCCCAGGGAAGTGGTTGAGTCCCCATCCCTGGAGGTCTTTAAAAGATGTTTAGATGTAGAGCTTAGGGATATGGTTTAGTGGAGGACTTGTTAGTGTTAGGTCAGAGGTTGGACTCGGTGATCTTGGAGGTCTCTTCCAACCTAGATGATTCTGTGAAATGCCTTTTTTTTGTTTTGTTTTGTTTTAATACTGAAAACGGTTCAAACTCTGAAGCTTTAAGTAGCCTTAAGTAACCAACAACCTGTGCGAATGTTTTAAGTTGGGATCCTTTACAGAAATATACGGAACGAGGAAGAATATAATCTTACTTTGGTTAAACAGAGCCTGTTTTTTGTTGTTTGTTTTTAAAGAGTCAAATAAACATTTTATATTTGTGGAAAACCAACAAGTCCTCCAATAGTACTTAAAAATCAAGCACCTAAGAACATCTTCCCTAGCTTGAAATAGCTATGAGGGAGAAAGAATGATTTTGCATTGAGAACTATGTATAAAAGCATGTTTGAATTATTACAGATGTTCTTTAATATTACACAGCTAAATTCCCAGTATCTGTATGAAACGCTTATCTTTATTAGTATTTCAAACTACATTTTTCTTTGCTTATCTTTTTTAAACAGCACCAGATTCAAACTTGCAGACTAAACAAAAGGCCCTTACATACATTAACAATGCCAAAACTATGAAGGCAAGCATTAAAAAGATAGGAAATTAGAAATTTAAAAGCTGGACTGTACAACCCAAATTTGTTCTTTGGTCTTCTTGAATCCTTCCAGCCACTGCACACCACATGACTTAAGATACTGCTCCATGTGTGAGTTTGGAACAAACACAGAGCCTGTGTTTAGTGTTCAGACACTGGTCATTTGTTCCAGAAACCCAGATATGTAAATTTGACCTTACTATTACAGTTTGAAGGTCATAAGTTCTTTAAAATTCATTTCTATATGTAATTGTACAGCTCCTTAAAATGAAAACTTTCCCAGCTCATTATAGTAGGTCACAATTGAGGTAATTATCCTCAAGAGTATTATAGCTTTTAATTTTTTTTTTAAAGAAAATTCTTTGCTACCTGTAAGCAGGTGTTTGCAGATATAGTTAAAGCATTTAGTGAAGATAACAGTGTTCAGTCATATAATTCAGGGCTGAAACATAACGCAGATATAGAAGAGTGGGAAGTCTAGTTAGATTTGCAGAGACATTTTTAATTTGGTATTCTCTAACCTATGCCTGGCTTTGAAACTTTCATGTTTCCTCTAAAATTGTTCAGTATTACATATTGCTGGCATGTTGTATGACAAATTTTACATTCAAACACTTTAAAACATAAATCTTGCAGAACAACAGATTTTACTAAAATTCGGCTAGTATCCTCTTAGGAACACAGAAATAGTTTTCCTGATATCTTGCTAAAGCTCAAAGAGCATATCTAATCTAGTTCTGCCTTAAAGAGAATACTGGATGTACACCCCCCCCAAGAAGTGATACAGCTCAGTACTGTAATACAACCAGAACCAAAGAATATAAGAGGGTAAGTAAGTTTAATTTCACAAAGCTGAGCCTCCAAAAATAAAAAAAAAGTAATAATAAAACAACTTTTACAGAATTGTAAACAGGTTCAGTGCTAAAAGAAGCCTCCAGAAGCAGCTCAAAGACAGAAGAAATGTGACTTTAAAAAAAAAGTCAGTGGAAATAATATTGGGCACAAAGAGGAATCCAATGGACAAATGATGTAAAAGCATCAAACTCTTGTCTGCTTTACTGACTGTGGCTAGTGATCACCTGTTTATTTTCTAATTATATTAGACTCACTTCCTTGAGGCCATAGGTGTTTTCTTAAGTCAGCTCACTGGTGAGCCAACTATCCCAGCTGATTCCCATTATAGAGCTCCCACAACAGATTTAAAACAGAAATACTAAAACCTAGCAAATCCCAACAGTTCATAGTTTAGGTGAGAAAGTTAATGACTTGGGGGGAGGAGGAGTGGAAGAGTAATAATAATTTAAAAAAAAAATAAAAAAAAAATCTGATTTTGGCCTAGATTCATGAAGGAAATATACTTATCCCGTACTAAGGATATAATAAACAATTTCTACAGACATATATTAGATTTCTACACAGAACTGGCCCTCTGCAAGAAAAGAGAGGACCTCAATTTTGTTGCCTTCCCACCTGTCAGTTGGAAAGCAATTCATTTTCAAGTTCGTTACTGAGCAAAATGTTGCCTATCACAAACATCAGAATAGATTGAACACTGTACATAATCTTAAGCAAAAACAAAGCTATTTTTCTTTACAGGCTTCCACACCTCCTGGGTTTCAATATAGAACTTCTAATATAAACATCACTGTCTTGTCCTGTGATGCTGTATCATCTTAATTCCCTTAAGTTTTATGATAAAATAAATTAAGTTAAAAACTATTCGAAAAACTGTTAAGCTCTAAATGCTTATATCCTGGTTTAATGGTTTAGACTGTAGAACTGGAAGAGAATGTTTAATTTGGCAGCATAAACCAGCTAAACTGGTTGTATATATATAGGTAATTAAAAAAAAAAAAAAAAAAAAACCATGTAACCTCATGACTTCTAAAATTCTCTACAGATGAACTGTACGCTATATCGTCTGGCAAGGCCTATTAATGTCATTAACATTAGTACAAGTGTTCCTTGTGCGACGGGAAAACAACTTATGGATCCATAGATGCTTTACTGCAATACAACACACTGTCCACTTGCCTAAAAATTAGTGTGTGCTGTCAGTGAGTTGCCTTTTAAAAATATAATTTCTAACTTGTAGGTTGACTGAATATAACCTAGTGGGAAAAAAAAAAAAAAAAAAAAAAAAAAATCTGCTGCATAGCACTTTATGTTTGAAGTAACAGTATTCTAAAAACCCATTTCATCAGCATATCAAACCCAACAGCAACATATCAAACCCAACAGCATATCAAACCCAACAGCAGAATGTCTCCCACATTCTTCCCTTTCTCCTTTTAACTGACAAATAAGCAAAAATACTGCTTACATGAGTTTCAGACCTCTTTCTCCTTTTCTTCTATCATTACAGTATGAACACAGCACAGTGCAAACTGCTTCCACCATTTCTATGCAGAATGCTCAGTACTTCCATCTCAGTTTCTTTCAATTCTCATCTATCTGCAGTTGTCTATGCTCACCAATGAAGGCAAAAAAAAAAGGTGAAACTTTCATATCTTTGTTCATCATGCATCACGTATGACCTTGTCTCCTGACGGCAACGTTCACATGAAACTAAAGCTTTTTTTTTTTTTTTTTTTTTTGGTTAAAATTTTTTAATTGGCATTTAGAATTCTATCTGGCTTCAAATCTAACAAAATGTTCTTTGGGTTCCTTTTGTAAGAAGCTATACAAACCAATTATTCCATGCAGATTACCAGAGACCTCCCCCCCTACTCTTACTGTAATCATGAAGTCTAGTAAGAACTGGAGGAAAAATACTTTTTTTTGCTAGCAGATAGTGTGCTACTCTGTATATTTTTCTAAGCTGGTAAAGCAGTAAATATACACAGCTATGGAGCTATTGATCTATAGCTGCAACTCATCTTTGCTTTTCCAGTGAAATAAATAAGGTTTTTCAGGCATGACAGTAGATCCTAGGTGATAAAGAAAACTTGTCCCAAGCTGTAACAGTGTAGTCCCTGCCTGAGAGTTCTAACTACGAAAGAACTATATTTTGTGGTTGACTTTAGTATTTTCAGTATTACATCCAGAGTAAGTTCAGTATTCGGGGATTCCCAAGACCACTTCAACACACTGTTAACAACTAGTTGAATCCAACATGTTTTTCCAATAAACATATAATTCCTTTTAAATAACCCAAAGAGCTGATGAGCATAAGCAAACTACTTAATGAAAAACTAGCAGTTCTCCAGTAAGGCTTATAGCCTTTCTTAGCTGAGTATCAAATGAGTTATTTAAAGTGGGCTTTTATAGAGAGTCATCAAGTGGATCCTGATGGATCAACATGGATAACTGCAGAAAAGATACGCATTTTAAGCTACAGACTTGAATTTCAAAAGGTAACAATCAAATATGAGGGAATCTCAGAAACTTTTGTAGCATGTAATTTGGATGCCCAAATTGATATAATTCAAAATGCAAGCCTCGTCATTTCATTTTCTATTACATATGTCCTATATTTTGTTTTTAATAGAAGCCTGGAGAGAAAAAAAAACACCTCATACCAACACAGTCAATTGTATTGACCGTTTTTTCCCTTATCCATCCTTTTAAAGGAAGAACAGATTTATTATATTTAAACAAACATTTCCTTTCACTCCCTTCTCCACCAATGCCCTCACAGAAGCTGTAAGTGACTGCATTTACTTTACGTTAGGGAAAAGGGCCCATCAAAAAGATCTAGGTAACAAGTAGCTCTAGAAACTCTTTTAAACTATGATCTGTAATTTCAGGTATATCGTTCTCCCTGCTTGTTTGGTCTTCTCCAATTCATCTGATCTCTAGAAGTTATAGAAATACTTGTCACTATATAATAAGAAGAAAGCAGAGGCCCTTGAAACCATTTCAGGAAAACCTTCACTTAGATACCACCCTTTCCACACAGATTGCCAGGAGCTTTAAAGCTTTAGTTTTTCTCCAAAATAATAAGTTATTCAACATCCTCTATCTTGAATAAAGATGTATATGTGTGTTCTTCCTATAGTCTAGTCTAAAAGCAAACAAAAAACCAACAAACATTTCCAGCAAATTTTCCTCCCTTGCTAATACACTCTTAATCAAAAAAAAAAAAAGACAAAAGTGAAAACATTAACAAGAAAATGGAAAAAAGCATATGTTTAATGTGTATTAAAAATACAAACAGCTTATTTGTGATTTTAATATTACCACTTATTTGAAGTTTTATGTAGAGCAATTGTTACTCCTAATTAAGAATAGGTACAGAAGCACTAAATAACCCTTCTCCCACCTGAAGAAACATAGACATCTAGCTAGGTTTAGAAATCATTGCAGCTGCATCTTGCTTAACCATATCAAACTAGCTATAATGCCTGGCTACTTCTGGTGTTGTCTCCTAGCAAGTGACATAATCGCCACATGAAAGAATCTGCATGGATTAACCCTCTCAAGGTTTACTTCACATCACGCATCAAGGCCACTGCTTCCACTGAGCTGCACAACTGCCATTGCATACAGTTGCACTAAATCCAACACGTGCAGTTGAAGCGACCTTTTCTATTAATAGACATCACCCTTTTCATCACATTTGTATGTCTTTACTTTAACTAACTTCACATACTGTTAGCATTTAGGTAAGGGGCAAATAATTTACATCTGTCACTAGCTCATTTATATAACAGTTGAAGTTTGTCCCCCTGCACAAAAAGACTACAGAATCTTGTAAAAGGGACTCCTGCACATGCTCATGTGTGACAAAGACTTCATTCACAACCTCCAAGCCACTTGTTACACTCCCCCCCTGCTGGGTAAGCACCATCCTATTTGTAAGTATGCCTTGTCTAACTCCTGACTATTAGATCTCACAACCCTTTTGCCTGCTGGTTTGAAAAGTGACTTTGATTGTCAGAACGTTCCCAAGCAGGAGCTTATTAACAGAAGTCAACTAAACCTCTTGATGAGTTAAGTCATCAGGTGAGGCTTCAGTGCATTTTTAACATGAAAATGCATGGCCCCCACTCCTTCCTGAGGGTCTCTTAAAAACAGATAACAGATGTGAACTCATTATCCAAGGGATGCTACTAGTAATGTCACATAAGTAGGAAGATACCACAACACTCTTTTGCTTATGCAGTCAAAAATAGTATTAGCTGCTTAAAAAAAATGGATCTCCCACCTGAGCTCATGTCGAATGTTTTAAAACGGGTACTGCCCTCCACCCCCAATCCCACTGTGCATCTTGGGGATACACAAGATACTTCATACAATTGCCTCATACTCAGAGCATGAAGGGAAGGGGTAGAAAGTCCTTTGATTTAAGAACTTGCATAATCATTTTTTTCTAAATGAGGGATTCCAAAACATGATCAGGTGTATTAAATAGAAATGCTAAGTTATGTAAGGAGTAGACAGATACTGTTAACTTCATTCCTAATCTTTTACAAATAACGTACTTCACAACCTAGGCGATATACCCCTTGAAAAGCAAAAAGAAAGAAAAAGTTCCTCCACATTTTCACTGTTTGCAGTTCTCTCTTAAAACTCAGAAAGTTCTTCACATGAAAATAATTTGTAAGTATAATTACTTCTAGCAGTTACTAACATCAGTGTCAAAAAGATCCATAGCTTTGCTTTTGTTGCACTTCCTTTAATGATATGTGGCATACATGTCTCATACCTTGCATATAGTGGGTTATTTCCAAAGATCTATCCACAAGAGTTCATCATGTCTGAAGAGGACAAATAAACTGATCCTACACAGTATGTAACCACCTGAGCTAGTACTCACAAACTCCACATTTACCTACTTCCCAAGTTCATGCTGCTCAGTCTCTCCATATTAAAATCCTGAAAAACAGCTATCATCTATTTGCAAAGAAGGGTGAAACATCTTAGTCATGCTACAATTTGCAAAACAGTACTTAGTACTTAACACCTTTCAGCACAGGATTTATTAAATGCATACTTCAAAAAAAGATGTATTGGAAAAACTGCATTTCATACACGTATCCAAAGATTCCATCCTAAGGTTTACAGAAAACTTAATTTAGTGACAGTGCTGTTTTGCCTTTAAATGCAGTCAGAATATTATTTGTTACACACAGAGCTTAAACACTTCCCTTTTTTGGCAAAGTCAAATTCCTTTAGCTTAACTGCATTTTTCAGTCAGGAAGAAAACAAAAATCACTTCAAGCAAGCAGCAAGATGTTAGTGATGTAACAGAAATCAAGACAAGACAGTACATAAAAATCTTTAAAACAATTACATTGAGACATCAATATTTAACATTTTTATAATAAACAGTGTGTATTTCCAGATTAACAAGACCACCAAATCAAGAATGAACAGGAACATTTGATAAAAAGAGAATTGTGGGTTTTGCTTGTCTTTTTTAAGGCACAACTTCTAATGAGCTATATTTGGGTTATTATTACTCAAATGTATGAATGAAAATGACAGATAAGCTGAAGAAGTCTGTCTCTGAAAAAGCTTGTAAAGTAGCACGTAGAGTAGCATAAAAATGTTTCTAACTGTTTAGTTTTGTCAAAAAGCAAACTAACTCACTGAAGTAAACCAGGTATTATTGAATGATTTTTCTGTGAAACCCTAAACCAATATGTCATTTCTTTTATTTATTTATTTGTAGATATTTCTCATGCAGGAAGATCAATACAGATACCAGGCTGATACACTATACTGCACTTATTTCACTTGTTGCTCACTCAACATCCTAATTACTATTATTATCATCTATGAGATACTCCACAACCCCCCCAAGTTACCTGACACCTCTGAAAGCTGTGCCTCAATTTAGCAGGAGACTCAAAAGGACACAGAGGTTTCTGAGGTTTCCAACGTGTTGCTAAATAGCAGAACTGCACCCTGAAGCACTATTAACATACAATGAAAGAGGTGAAAGATTAGGAAGCGTGAGAAAAACATCCTCACTATCATGTTAGCTATTAGAATGTGCATTTGCAGTAGATTACTTCCCACCAGTCTGGTTTTAGATTTGACTTCACAGATTTCATCAACATACCTACCCCATCCTCCAATCACTCACTTTTCTGCTATGCTACTATTTTATCCTATTGCTGGTTGTTTTGACCAGGGTCTCTAAGGACTGTGACCACAGGGGAAAATGTGGTCTTGTCACTTGACTGCTGTCCAAAATTTCTTGGTCAGGTGCCAGATACTGCAGAAATGACTGCTTACCAGTTCAAAAGATTACTGTCCCCCAGTGACACATTACTATCCTCAAGCACTGAAGAAACTGATCTTGCACTGAAGTAGATGAAAAGTACTGACAAAGTAATATATATTAACTTCCAATGTCATAAGCACCTGTTTAAACTAACCTGAAAGATTTGGCAATGACGTGGATGAAGAACCATTGGATAGCTCATTTTCCTGTCTACTGCTGGGATAAAGAGCACCGGTTTCCAACAGAGGAGCTGTAAGATTTTAAGACTCACCAGCTGTTTCTCACATAGAATAAATAAATAAACAAACAAACAAACAAACACATATGTGACCACATATTAGTTATAGATAAATTTATTTTTTCTTTTTTCTTCCCACTCTGTCAAGCTCCTCCAGAGAAAATACCAAGACCATAACCATCTACAATTTCCTACAGAATTTCATCTTTCTTCAGTTATGACTTAACAAACAAACAAAAAAACCTGCTTCTCCTCCCTACTGAATTTACCAAATTTAACCTTGCTGTTTAAGCCTCCTTCTGAACCTCACCTCCAAGCTCTTGTCATTTTCAAAATACTGCCAGTTTCTTCAAAGGCTTTGATCAAAAGATCACTGTGCTCTCTTAGTCTCATCTCATTTAGACTAATTCCGCTTTCATCAGGCTGTTTTCTCCCTTAAATTGTATCGTTACATTCCACAGAAGTAAATTACCCTCTATATCATCCCGCTGCCTTTTATTTCTAAATTTAATGAATTATCTTTCTTTTCCTCCAGCCTTCCAAGACAGATCAGTATACACAGATCATGCAGCAAAGTTTTTGCTTCGGGGGTAAGAAGAAGGTGGGGGCGTGTGGAGCAAGTAGAATAATGAAGGGTGGATAAGAAGAAAAAGACTCCTTGCTGCTTGCCTTCAGCAATAACACTTACCTCAATAAAAAAGTTAAAAAGATAAAATGAAAACTTTGGCCCTCCTCTAAGTAGAAAGCCACTATCTGAAGAGGTGTTCTAGATAGAAATAAGGTCACAAGGTTAAAAAAATAATAAGTCTTGAGGAAACACCAGTATAAGAATCCCAGCCAGCAATCCTAGGAACAAGTCGATGTCACAAACAGTTTACGCTTGAGCAGGGATGAGCAAAGAAATAAAAATTAAATATAACCATAGATTTTTATTTCTTCCTATTGTCATAATAGCCACTTTCATCCTATCTTTCTCCATCCTACCATGTCAAACACTGAAAATGTGACAAAGCCCCTACTTTAATTACGAGAAGGGCAATACACTAGGCAAGAAATAACTCATCGCTTTCCATCTGGCAGAAAAGACACCCACTATATCTGCAGAAAATCAGAAGCTTAGAACTAGATGAAAACTAGGTCAGAAACTGCCATTTCAGCTTTAACAGTACACAGAAAATGAAAGGAAGACAAAGGTCTTGGAAGTCACAAGTCCCTTCCAAACCAAATCATTCTATGATTCTAAAAATCATGCTAAAATCTTGACCCAACTCATCCTAGTCCAGCCTTATTTTACAGAACAGCCATATGCTTACATTATGCCAGTGCCTTTTCCTCCAGAAAGGGCAGAAGATTAAGAGCATGGAAACAAAATGTGCTTTCAGTTTCTCAACTGTCCTAGATACCACCCTAACTTCCAAATGAACATCAACAATCTGCCTGTAAAACAACACAGCCATTCACTTCAAACATCAAAAAGTAAATCCAATGCAGAATGTTTCCATCTTACATTACACAGGCTGCAGTTCAAACAACTTAGTAGGCAAAATCACCTTCCACACTGCATCAGTTTAAAGCCGCCTCCTCCACACTGTTGCAACTCCAGGCATTGTTTCATGACCCACGAAATTGAAGACAGGCTTGATCTAGCAAAGCAGAGGTGGGGACAGATCTGTCATGAGTATCTACATCACTTGACTCCAACATTTTAACAGACTATCTTCTCTGGACTATCCATGCATCATGCAGTATATCCAGTAGAACAGATGTGGGTTCCCCCAATTTCTTAAAAGAAAAAAAAATAGACAGCCTGTAAAGGTTAACCTTCACAAGTGTATTTAACTAACTTTCTCTCTTCCTATTAAGCTACAAGTACTATTAATGCATCACCACAGTCTTGAAAATAAAGTGGGGGAAGCAGCAGAAGAAAGCCTTCATCACCCAAAAATTCTCAGCCCAGTGATGTTCCATTTCCCTTCTGCATAGCAATAGATTCCTACCAGCTGATTCAGAAGCACTGCCTGGCATTTGGAGTCATTACACTTTAAAAAACTCACATAGCTGTCTTCTGTAGCTGCAGTTGTTTGCAGACAATATCCAACTCTCCTTTGTAGGAGGAAGAAACCAAATTTGATTTAGGTGACAGCAAAATGATGTCACACCAGTTGAATTCTTATCAAATTTTGGTACAGGACTTTCCTTTAAGGCAGTCAGTGCTTCCTCATCAGCTACTATACACAAGATCTGTCTACTATCATTACCCAGGACAGAACTGGCTTAACCAAAATTCATTTTGGTTAACGTCATACCATTTCTACTCAGCATCCCCAGGAAGAATGGAGAAGTTCTCCAGTCACTGGGTAAGTAGCCAAGACCCGCGTTCCCCTCATGTCTATTGAGAAGACTAAAAAGCCCACCCAACGAGGTTTAATAGTAATGATTTAACTTTTCTAGGCATATTGAATATTAAAATCCATAAACTTAACAAATGAACTACTGCAGCTGATATAGGTGATCAGCCCTCTGCTTGTTTACTGTGGCTTTTACATTACAGCTTGCATATATAGTACTTTGTTTCTCTGTTTCAGCTGTTTTAAACTTCAAGGGGAGGAAACAAGTTATGCCATGTAAAGGGAATTAATATCTTCATCAGAAGGAAACACCTGGATAAACCAACAGTGAGGGAGATAAAGCTATTATGCTTCACTTCCAACTTGCTTAATATTTTCAACTTGTCAAATACTGCAGATGAAAAATCCTACAGAAAAAATACCACATAAACTTATCAAGCTATGTGCCTGTGTGTACTACCATGGAGTCTTTTCATATACAAGATGTTTATTTGTATCTCAGAACTTGGAAAGGAGCCACTTCTAAACAGTAACTTCTGACTTTCTTTTTCAGTACAAAGAACATCAACCACCCAGCTCATTTATCTTAAAAAAAAAAAAAAGAAAAAAAGAAAAAAAAGAAAAAAAGAAAAAAAAAAAAAGAATCATAAGAATCACAGACCATGTTTTCCAAAATTAGACTTGGCCAAAATAAGTAACGTGTTGAGAATTTCACTGGTAAGCTAACGCAGTTCTCAAATCAGCACT
This sequence comes from Oxyura jamaicensis, assembly GCF_011077185.1. Classification (NCBI taxonomy): domain Eukaryota; kingdom Metazoa; phylum Chordata; class Aves; order Anseriformes; family Anatidae; genus Oxyura; species Oxyura jamaicensis. Next base: position 39,411,767 of record NC_048899.1, on the reverse strand, counting down.
CTAGATATCTAGACAATAGACACACAGCCCACCCCAAAAAAGTGACTTCAAAGCAATCTAACTCCACAGGTCTCTTCTGGACACAGTTATGATAGCATGTGGCCCAACAAACATGCTAATTCTCATATTCATTTATTTAGTCTACAAAGCTGCATATAACCAAATAGCAAAGCAAAATAAGAATAAAGAAATAACATTAAGCACCTCCAGATTGAATGACATGATGCCAGGCTACACATAAACAAGCAGCGTGACTGTCTTCAGTCGCGCTTCTAGAAGCGGGATGTTTTTGTATACCTAAAATGCCACCTGCCACATCTGGTCTGACAGTGGTGCCACTGCTTACATGAAAAAAAATAATAATAAAAAATTCGCTGAATTCCAAAGATTTGTAATAGACTCACTGATGAACCCTTTAAAAAAAGGAAGACAAATTCCCTCCAAATGCTACATGAAATTGCTTGATACCAAGCCAGAACAGGCACTGGTGAAAGCTGGCTGTATATAACTAGAGATGCATGTAGTTAGAGGAAAACATCGTAGAACATCATATGAGAATATATGCTTACTGTCCAGAAATGAAGGCTTCTTCCATCATTTCTTTTATCCATTGAAAAGCATATCCACAGCAACAACAGGATAGGGTCCAGCAGAAGTACTGCTGAACTGAGCATGCCGATACCTGCTTCCTGCCAACGGTCACCGCTCCACAGTTTCATTCCTTTCAGAGGCTTCAGCCATGTCAGCTGGCCAGACCACTACAGATGCTGAGAAGATCTCTCAGAAGAGGAAAAAAAAAATGAGGTAGTTTACAAACAGCCCCCTAAGGAACTTGTGCTTTGAAAACAAGACTGAAGCAAATCTACAAGTGGAGGAGATGGCAGAACAACACCCTTTGGTTTCTCCAAGCAGGTACATCATCGTTTCTCTTATGTGCCAGCCGTTTAACTTTCACATACATACTGAAACCAAAGCTAAGCCTATTCCTCGATTCTCCTACTGATGCATTGTGGAAACACCACCACACAAGTTACTGATGGCATTAATGAAGTGACATCGGCCAAAACTGGGTGAGGCCAGGGGCCAGGCAGCTGTCCTGCTGGTGCAGCTGCCTGCTCTGCAGGCCACACGGCCGCCACGCTCCCCTGCCTCCTTCCTGGCCCAGAGCCCCAGGTAACGCCGTGTGTGAAGTGGGGGACCCTGAGCTGACCTACCCCTAGCCAGCTACTGCAATAAAAGATCCCTTGGATCACAAATCACTGCTGTCAGTGCTTAGCGTTACACCCAGAATACAGAAAAGGTGGCTTTCTCCTTATCAAAGCTACTTTCCAAGTTTACAATGAATCCAGTATGTTTGAAATTTGGAAAAAAGACACGCTAAGATGGTGCTGATGCAACTGAAAGCTTTTTTCTACATTTCAATTCCTTATTGTATCTAGTTCCAGATCACCTGTATTCTTCATCCACACCACCAGATTATTTTCAGAATTTTTTTCTCTGCTTTTTCCTGGAATTTTCATCTCTTCCTCCCTTTCAAAAAGCAAAAATTGCCCCTTTTCTCCTGTTTCATTTATAATTTTCTCCTAACATTACACTTCTTTCTTTATCTTGCACATTTATGCCCCATACAGGTGCACGTTCTGATCTATTTTTTTTTTTCCTCTCCATATCAGCTACCCTCAAAAACTGTGGGACAGCATGTTTTCTGCAACCTGATTGTAAATTATCTGATCTTGAAATGGATGAGAATTTCAGCTACTCACTTTTGCCAGAAAACAAATGCAAAGCTCCATCCAAAGCGTGCATACAAAGGACACATTATACACTTCCTGCCTCACAGGACTAAAAATAGAGATCAGCATTACCTATTAAGTAAATACTTTTGGAGGTTTTAATGTGACTTATAAAATATATTACTCGTTTCACATAGATTTTGATGTTTTCATTAGAATATATATCTTCTAATCTCAGTTACCTGATGTAGAGTGGTATCTGTGCAACGACCTGAAATACACAATGACAAAAAGTAATGATGCTCACTAGGACTTCTTTGGGTAGGGTAGAGTCACGGAGTAGCTGAGGCTGGAAGGGACCTCTGGAGGTCATCTGGTCCAGCCCATCTACTCAAGCAGGGCAAATAATACAAGGAAAACTTAGAAACTGTTCTAGAAATGAAATTCAGAATATTATTACTTTCAGAGAATCCAACTGCCTTAAATGGATCTGCTAACGAACACGTGAAAAAAAAAAAAAAGGGCAAGACCCTAAGTGACCCTAAGTCCAGGAAACAAACATGAATGCAAGGCTCATAAACATGGCACAATTTCACTAAAATGAAATAAAACTAAATAAATTAAAATGAAATAATAAAATAAAGAGTCTAAAGCAGTAACACAGCAGATAAATTCCCAAGTTTGCTAATTTACTTTAATATTCTTGAGCCCGCACAGAGACTAGACATTAAGTTACAGAATTCAGAAAATACATGAATCAATATATATCTTAGGCATTTATATATACTGTCTCTTCCTCGTAACATCTTTCAGGGAGGGTAGCAGTCTTATTTTTGATTTACTTCAGAGAAGCAAAAACAGTTTGTTGAAGGTCGTAACAGGTGAGTCTTTACACGATGGCCAAAGAGGGCAGCTGTACATTCGTGCTGCATTGTGCCAGTTCTGTCTGAACACTCAATAACATGATTCAACATGCTAACTGGCAGGAAAGGTAACCTTTTTTGTGTTTTCTGAACAGCACTGAGGGGACAGATGAGCCACAAGATGACATCGGAAAAAGCAGGATCCCAGGGCAGGTACAGCAGGAAGGAGAACCACGCCTTTGAATCACAACAAATGCTAGGTTGGCTCAGCTATCTCCTGAAATCTCATCCATAGGAATGTGGCAAAGCAGAAATATTACCCTCCCTGCTTCCTGTCTCAAATCCTGGGATTCTACCCTTTCTGTCTCTTATGAAATGCAAATCATCTGTTTTGAATTAATTGGTTATGCTCTTTTATGAGCAACACTCAGACATTCCTCTATCTCGTGAACTACAAGGAAACACTCAAACATCCATGTTTTGCCAATTCCTCTTCGCTTAAAGCACTTTCTATATTAATGTATAATGCAGTAGGATTAAGAGCCCTTGTTACATGTTAATATGAGTCCTGTTGAACACTGAGGAGAAGCAGTATCTACCACGAAGGACCTACATGCTGGATTGAAAGAAGACTGGAGGCGTTCCTGTGAGAGCACTCCCTTCACACAAGCAGACTGCTGAAATCACTCACATGAGATACACATTTAAGATGTTATTCCTTGTCAGCAGCAAGGCCACAAGAGAGCCCAAACTAGGGACAAAAACATGTGAAACATCTCAGAGTTTGCTCTGGCAAGAAAAATCAAAGGCTTGTCTATACAAGGTGAAAAGTGCTTCACATTCACACCCTTATTCTGCAATAACTCCCTGGTGTAGACAAGATCATACATGCTCTTACCAAAAATATGAAATACCTGGCAAGTCCATATAGATTAAAGTTTTAGTTGTCCCATTGCTTTCAGTAATTAAATAGCCAAGCACCAGTAAGAGCCTCTAACATCAATGTCAGAAAGCATTTCCTCCACAGGCAAGTCCCATACCCAGGCCCCCCCCCCCCCCAAAAAGTAAATCTTCACAACTAGAATTTAACTAGTGGAACAATACAAACTTGTATCCTTTAAAAATTAATTATTTGTTACTATCGTAGATCTATGTAATCTTCATAAATTTGCCAAGGGAGTACATACTGCTCTACCTTGGCCAGTTACTGGGATGGTTGCAAGCATTCCATTTAAATCAAATCAACCAAGTTCATTCATTTATAAAGACAACAGATGCAACAGCAGCAGACTGAAGTTAACAAGAATGCACATAGCCTGAAACCCTGTGGATAGAAGAGAAACTGGAAGGAAAAAAAATCATTATTTGTCCTGGCAAAACGTAAGACTTGAAGAAAGGAGAAGGACTGTTTAAAGCTCTCCCTCAACCAAGCAAGCCTCACCAAGGAAGAAAGCCTCACCAAGGAAGAAAGCATTTGGTTTTCCTATTAGCAGACCTGGTGAAAATTGGAGGAAAATAAAAAACACAGGAAGCATGTCATTTCTAGTAGATTGGGGGATGATGTTAGATGTCTCAGAGACAGCCAGCAGTTCTCTGTGAAACAACGCACCTGAGGAGAATGCTTTGCCAACAGGATTTCAAAAACATGCCTGGTTTCACTGAATGAGCGTAAAGTTATTTTTAGGAAGTGTTCCACCACCCATTGATTGACTTGCTGCAAACTTACAGAAAATACACCATGGTAATGCACCATGGTGGCACAAGCAAGCAATAGCTTAGACACAGAAGTGAAAACCCTACACAAACCAGCTCTGCCTTGGGTATGCTTAAAACTCTGGGAAGAAGTCTGAAATTGGGCACTAGTTCAGTAGTACATCACAATAGTAGGCAGGTACATCATGCCAGGAGGCACAGTGTTCCTACTCCATTCCACTTTTGCCAAGTATAATTTAACTGAGGATAAAGGGAAATTTTCCCCTGATGTCTTTTCATTGTTTCTTAAACTTTTCAAAGTAATTCTTTCATGCATACAAAGATTCAAGATCAGTACTTGTAAAATGCTGAAAATTTTCCTTTGTCATAGCAAAACTATGTCTATAGTTTGTGGCAATAACATTCCTCCCTCTTGAAACTTTCAGTTTCAGGCAAATATTGTAGAAAAATCCAGAAACTCTGTCCTTACTTAAGCAAAAAAAAACTCCCTTTCTGACCTCAATGGGAATCTAGCCCAGTGTAAAATAGACCCTGAAGCACATTAATGATCAACTCAACTCAAAGGCATTTCTGGTGTAAACCACAAAAACAGTCCCCTCCAGAATTCTCATTATTATTTTTTTAATGTTTTGTCATTCTTGTTCAAAAACAAAAAACAAAAGAAACAAACCCCTCACACAATAACATAGAAAAGAACCAATCCACACATTAAGCTCTCTAGCAACTTAAATTTCACTTAAGTTTCAAAAGTCATAGGTCATATTCTGCTTCTATTCGTTCTTACTTTCATGTTGTTCAAACCCTAAGCTGTTAAAGTTTGGCCAGAAACAGAGATTCAAAGGAAAGGACAGCTGTTAAGAAAGAAATTGATTAGTTTCATTTTAAGTGATTGAAAGAAGAAAGGTAGTCTTTACTCAAATTCTAACATTTTTCCAGATGAAACAAAGCTGATTTTAAAAGAAAAGTTTAATCTGGTGCCCGTCTCTTCCAACAATTAGAACACCACAGCTGTTTTAAGTGCAATAGCTCTGAATTTGACTCATAACTACCAGCTTTTGACAAGTCATAGATATGTAATAATTAGTACTTAAATATAATTAAGTACACAGCAGCAAAGTTCCACCAGAAGCTAATACAATAGTGAAAGAAGCAAAACCATTCCGCACTTCAGTGGAACAGGGCTCCCTACTGCCTAACTCCTGCCATGTAGCTGCAGAGTTCACATTTGTGCACTAATGTACACATCAAAAACTTTCTTTGAGGGTGTTTCCTGTGTTGCTAACAAGTTGCAGCTTCTCCCCTGCTGGATCTAGATTTAAGCAAGACTATGATCAAGTCTTAAAAAAATAAAAATTAACATCAACCCATCAACCTTCCCTCCCAAACGAAAACCACACACACAAAAAAGCAACCCCAGCCCCCCAAAAAACCAACCACCCAGACCATATATGCAACCTGAATACATGGCAGCAGCCATTTCACATACACTGTTGTTTTTAAAACTATTAATTACCAAATATACGAAATACGGAGCAAACAAACAGCAAACCCTCACCTTTTCATCCTACACGTTTCTGAAATTGCACCTCATATGCTCCTAGATAGATAACACAAGCATTGATAATATTCGCTAATTCTATAAATATACGTAAAAATGAAAGACCTTAACAGAGGAAGTCAGAAGTTCAACTAGAAGCCAAGGCTTCTCAACATGACCAAGAATGCTTTGCTCTCTGCATTAGGAAAATAACCATGGTGGCAGCTAGGATTACGCCAAAAAGACTGCTTAGGAACATGCTAAATCTTAAAGATTTGTCTGAACTAGACAGGGGGAACACACAGAAGGGAAGGGGAAGAAACGAAGTTAAGGGTTCAGCATTAAAGCCACTGACGTGGGTCACAAACTCACCCACCGCCGTTGTTCCACAGTGCATCCGCCAGCATGGGCGCTGCTCGAGCCCCCCACCCCACCCCCCCCACTGCCCTCTGTAACTGTTCCCCCTCCCACGCAGGGGGGTATGTGTTGCATGTTCACCTTGCGTGCTCTTCTTTGATACGTTATTTCTTACAATGCTGGAAAGTGATGCATAATTACAAGAAAAAAAAGTTGAATCTGAGCAATACTTGGATGACTAATCAGAGGGTAAGAAAGGCATCACGGGCCAGGTCTGGAGTCTGGGGAGACTTTTCTGAAATACAGAGTAGTGTTAGAAAAGAAATCTAAACCATGAAAATCTGCATCTACTGATAATTCACGAGTCCTAACTTTAAAGCAGCACCATGAATTTAAGGAAGCTGATTAAAAAAAAAAAAAAAAAAAGCAGAGAAAGATTTAAAACAGGTGTCTGTAGCTTTGTACCTTCTGTGGCTGGGATATTTAAGATCAGTAAAACTAAAAGCTGCACCTAGATTTCCAATTTCATACACTTCCAGATATAGCTGAATTTGCCAAGGCACTCTAGAGAGTTTCTCCAGATCAGCCATGCTCCCCAAATGATTTTGACCATCTAGACTGCAGAAGTGCCTGGGAAGTATTTCTCAAAGCAGTGTTTCGCCAAACGAGTCACCATGCAAACATTAAAACCTAACCCCTATACCTGCTGACACGTTATTCAGAGAAAAAGTCAAATGTTTAAGTGAAATGTTCAAGTCTCGTCTTATCTTTAGATTACATTAAAAAAAATCAATGAAGAACAGACCTACTCAATCACTTGTTGAGCACTGCTACTAACTTCAGCAGTGTCAAAATGCTAAAAGGAGCTCTTGATCTGACCTCAAAGACATTCTAATTTCTGTAAACAGCAATGCAACAAACTTAGGTATATGGCTGAACCGATCCATGGTTAAGGCCCTGTGAGAATCTCCAGCTGAGCACACTGTGCAGCCCGAGCAGCCCAGCACGCTGCTCTGCACACACCTAAGTGCTGGCCTCCCACGCAGAAGGACACCAGTAAGGAGACGCTTCGACACTGGCGCCTGTCTGATCTTCAAGGCACCTCACCCAATAGCTGAGCTGAACTTCTGCTTTCAGACCCACACCCCAGCTAAAAAAATACTATTCTAGACAGAGAAGACAGAAGAAGTGAAATGCCAGCTGGGACATGGCACTATCTCAGGAAATTAAACACATATTCCAGTAACTACTCCCAGTCAATTCCTCTCCCAGCGATGGAGAAACACCTCTAACACAGGCTTTGTGTTACCCAGCCTTCCGCTTCCAGACTCTTATGAATATCACTTAGGTACAGGAGTATCTCCATACATTAATACAGGTAGGCTGAGCACTTAAGCCAAGATATTGCAAGATTTAATACTCTGGTTCCAAAGTGCCTTTATGGCTTAAGGCTACGGCTTAGTGTGCCTCCTACCAGTGAGTGGAGGGGAGGAAACAAAAACAAACAAACAAACAAAAAACATGACTGAAGAAACAAGACATTAAAAAGTTGAAGTCATTACACTAATGAGAACTACACTGCATCTATTTCAAGATGCAGGCTTGACAAGGATGGATGAAAAAGACATTTACAGTTATTCAGCACCTACACAGAACAGAAGCCTGAAATAACTACAAGGCAAACTCTGTGGGATTAGTCTCCTTATGAAGCCAAGAGGAGAACAACAAAAAGCAACGGGAAATTTTCACTCCAATAAGGAGATCAGAGGCGCAGTATTTTGCCAAAGCACAACAACGGATGGCAGAAGACCTGCATTCTTGTTCAGACTGTGCAACAGACCCCGTACTTCAGCCTGTCTCCTTTTTGCGCAAGCAGCAAGGTACATTGCACTGGCCTGAGAACAGTGGGAGGCGAGGCTAAGAACAGAACAGGGAGCATCTCAAGATCTCTATGGTATATTTTATACCTTGAGAAGTACCTTTATTCAGGTAAGCATGCTGACATCCTTATAAAAATATCCTAAATACAACAAATACTAAAGAATTTAATCAGTCATGCTAAATAATTAATTTTAAAGGAGAAGGTAATAAGAGACAGGATAGGAATTTCACACATTTATATTAGGCCGTGCACCAGATATTTTACATTTATGAGCAACTAACCCCTTTATAAACTTCCCTTCAGGACAAGATGAGACTTTATGGCTCCACCAAAACAAACTTTTTTAAAGGCACTTTTAAAACAACAGTTAAATACAAAACTAAATGCACTGGGAAGATCATGCACTGTTTTTGTATTTGCTCTTTTTTTCCCCACTCCATGTGTTAAACTATACCTTACATATTATTTAAAAGTCAGTTTTATAACAGCACTGCCTCTACAAACATTTTTTAAAGATAAGGCCATATGCATTTCTAAGGCCATATGTTTTTTTCTTTTTCTGTTGCCACAGCTTTGTGGTAAATAAACTCTCCAGGGCCCGCATATAGTTTAGGGAGCTGGAAGCAGCCAAAAGACATGAACTAACCCATCCTTTTCACACCATAGCCATACATGAAATCCAAAGCTGACCTTCCTCTGTCTTTCTACAAAGCATAAAGATCTAGCTTCTGACAGAGCTTGAAATACTAATATTTAGTGAAAAGAGCATCTCTACAGACAAATCTTAAATTTAAAGCCATGATTAAAAATCTCAATTTGCAAATGTGTTTATGGGTGTCATTACAACCAACCAACAGATCAGGCCGATGTTCCTAGACACAAAAAAGTTTGAAGGCTTGTTGATTAATCTTTCATCTTCAAAGAAAGACTTAATCCTGATGACAGCACGAAATTCAGCTAAAGAAAAACAGAATAATTCTGCTAAGACTGCTTAGCTGTCTTCCAAAGTGTATACTCAGATCACAAAGTTGCTATGGCATCAACTTCAGGACTGTGGTTAGACACACAAAATGTCTTTTTCCTACAGACTGTTATGGGAAGTTGAGCGACTTTGGCAATAAGCCAAATATGTTTTGGCTCTCTAGCCAATACCATTTATCACCATTCCGATGGTTAGCTAAGCTCAGAAAGCAAGACAACCAGCACTTTAGAGCGCCCACATAAACGAAGCTCTAAACACACTGCACTAGCAATTACAAACAGAAATTGTATTCACACTTACCTCCTTTACTAGCATTATTTAATGTCATGATACTACTTTCCCATCACTTAAGTGTTGGATCAGAAAAAAACAGGAGAAGGCTCATTTCTGGCAGCTGCATATCAAACAACCGCGGGAGGAAGTTCTGCAGGATGCAAGATATCACACTGATTTCCCATCCATATTTCCTGGTGCTTTTTAATTTCACAGCCAGCGAGGTACTTTTTTAAGCCACTGCTATCCGAAACACGAGCTCACGCTGTTTTTACAAGCCACTAACACGGACCGAGTAATCCTGCGAAACTCCGGGCAGCGTGGGTGTGCGAGCGCTCAGCGCAGCCCGGCGGGGCGAGGGCAGGCGCGGGGCCGGGGCCGGGCAGGGCCGGGCAGAGCCGCTCCGCCGCGGGCACTTGAGTGCGGGACCCGCCCCAGCCGCGCGGCGTCTGCGCCTCCCGGGCGGGCACCGGGCGGCGCCCCCTACATGACTTTCCGAGAGAGCAGAAAAGTAAAGAAA